>NC_092294.1:14745048-14842548 GCF_036320965.1 Panulirus ornatus
AGGAATAGAGTGAATTGGAGTCATGTGGTATACAGGGGTTGACGTGCTGCCAGTGGATTGAAGCAAGGCATGTGAAGCGTCTGGGGTAAACCATGGAAAGCTGTGTAGGTATGTATATTTGCGTGTGTGGACGTGTGTATGTACATGTGTATGGGGGGGGGGGGGGTTGGGCCATTTCTTTCGTCTGTTTCCTTGCGCTACCTCGCAAACGCGGGAGACAGCGACAAAGTATAAAAAAAAAAAAAAAAATAATATATACACACGCGTAGGCAACTCCATTTTGCCAATTGGAAAGTGGTTAATGCAGTTTGAGGTTGGGTCGTGTGTCGACCAGGTGGTGTTTTTGACTAGTTTTCTCAAACTTCGCCCTTCGATTTCATCCATTCTCCACGTTCGTGACACGACACAGGTGCTAATACAGGAGGAGACCCGACATGCCACTCCATAGGTACGTGTCTTGTCCATTTGTGGCTGGAAATAGAATAACGAAAGGAGAAGAGAAATGAGCTTTTGTGAGCTAAGTTATCTGTTAATTCCTCTTCGTAGAAAGTCTGATTCTTCGTTGTATATTTCTGATGCCGTCTATCTTTAATTAGAGGGTTTATCTACAAACCTCATCATAAAGTAGAGTATTAGATAATCACTGACAAGTGCTTGATAGACATATTTATATACATTCAGCTGTATACACACAGACACACTTGATCACCTCCTCTGTAAACACGATGTAAACATTGGACGGTAGGTCGACCCCCAAACACCTTATCTTATTCGAGTTTTCCAGTTAATTAACGACTTTGGCGACGTGTTTGCTTACCACTGTAGCCGAAGGAGGGAGGGAATTTAAGTATGAACGACCCATCTCCTTGTTTCATTCAGGCCCGGGGATTTTAGCGACTCTTTTCTCACCCATTTGTGGAGGAAGAAGGAAGAAGTGGATGAGTTATCGTTGCTCCACTGGGTACCTCGTATCTCCAGTGTGTGTGTGTGTGGATCACTGTATACAAGCAGTGGGGGAGACAGAGGCGAGTGTTCAAACTACGATGGAGTAGGTCTGTTGTGGTTGAGAGGGAGATGGGTGAGTGGTGGTGGTGGAGGCATATACAGAAGAAAACAAAGGAGGCTTTAGGAATGTGTGGAGGAAGCCAAGAACGTGTGTGTGTCGGGGACGTGTCTTATGAAGACTTTATATTTCTTAAGTTAGAGAAATGTCGGATCAAAGACGCTAATAAGACAATATTTAAACTGAAGTGGCTTCTGTGAAAGGGACGCTTGTAGAACAAGTTCTTGCGTGTGAAATTGCGCCATTAAGGCATCGACGAATGAATAACAAAAACACTTGATTTGGTCAGCACTCGGGTTTCCATTGTGGCATGACAGCATTCCCAATACAGCCACGTCTATGGTAATTACCCTCAAAGATCCGTAAGGTGCAAAGATGTCATTTACTGAAGCTGTAAACTACTTGTTAAGAAAAAAAATGAGGAATCGAAACTCATCTGGGACATGAATGTGAACGACTGTGGCCTTTTTTAGTCTATATTCCTGGCGCTACCTCGCTAAAGCAGGGGGTAGCGATTCTGTTTTCCTGCGGGGCGGGGTAACGCCTCGAATGGATGAAGGCTAGCAAGTATGAATATGTACATGTGTATGTATGTAGTGTCTGCGTATGTGCATGTATATATCAATATGTATATGTATGTATATATGCGTATGTGGGCGTTTATGTGTATATATGTGTAGATGAGTGGATGGGCCATTCTTCGTCTGTTTCCTGGCGCTCTCTCGCTGACGCGGGAAACGGCAATTATGTCAAACAAAAAAGAAGATAATGCATCCATATATAAACAGAGAATTTCCTAAGTTAAGAAGCGTTCTCGAAACTGTTTATAAAGTCGGCATTGCTAGCTACATTCTACTTTAACATAACGTGACCCAGTTGAACCCTCCAATTGATTTGATCTGCCAATAGAAGCTAAGATTCTTTACCACCTTGTACAATCGTCTCCTGAGTTCATGTTAGATTTAATATTAACCCCCCACCATTGTCTGGAGATTCGCCACGACACGTTCACCTTAACCAACTTATGTTAATGTAGATCCATGTTTTAGTGCTTTAAGTTAGGGGTGTGTTTGGGCTACCTGGTTGCCTCGTAGGTAAACTAGAGTTTAATTCTTAGATGGTAGGGGTAAATAGTTTACTTTTGATATCATGAATACATTTTTGGGGATATGTATATCAGTTTCCCTAGCATGTCTTTTTTCTATAAATGTTAATGATGTCCAATAAGACGAGATTGTGTTAGCACAGAATAAATGGTTTATATGATGTTAATCTCATAATGAATGCTATTATAGATTTTTTCAGTATGTTTAGTATGTATTAGTTCATTTATAGTGTCACTTTATACCTCTTGTGATGTTTTAGATTAACAAAAGAGCAGAAAGGTCACAACATTCTAGAAATATATGTGTTATTGTTCGTTATCACACTTATTTATTCATAAATTTCTTTAAAACAATATATCTATGATACAACGATAACACAAGAGAAATATCAGAGCACTTGGCCACAATTACTGTACTTTCATACTATTATAACAGTACGTAAAATATATGTACGAGTTACAAAATAATACCAAAGTTACCCTTAAAGATTCTAGTTTTCTGTACTTTCAAATTAATCATAGAAAATGTAGATATTTTAAACACTAACTTAGCAATTATGAATTTTCGAACATTTTATTGTCTAGTTTACATTTGGTTGGCTATTAGTTTTGGAGAATGATATTTGAATAGGTGTGATTATGTTATTTGACTTACTTATGGGAGACTCTTTTAATTACCTCACTTCCCTTTTGCTCTTTTATTAATTACTCGATTATATCATAATTTGTTATATATACTTCTATGTATAGATAATCTGCACAGCTTATATATATATATATATATATATATATATATATATATATATATATATATATATATATATATATATATATATATTCCTTTCAACTTGCACTTTTTTCCAGCTATATATTTTGATTGCTAGATCAAAAAGCTGCATTCAATTTTGATAAAGAATCATTGATTTAGTCCACTTCCTATACTCACATTTGTATAGGCAGTTCATACACATTTTTCTAATCCTGAGTTTATCTTATTGGACCTCATCAGCAGGAGAGAGAGTGAGAAACAGCGTTTTCAAACTCAAGGAAGAATAATATAAGTTATAGTGACCATTATTTCATTTTCTATATCAAGTAATGCCTAATTTTTTGGTTGTATACACTGGATAAATCTTGTTCTCATTCTCTTATTCTTATTCTCTGATGGACTTATTCTGTGTAGCACCGTACTGATTTTTCGTCGACTTCAGTGCAAGGATCAAACACTTAATAAGCATAATTGAGTAATCTTAAGTGTGGCCTCAAAAGGAAGAGCAGGTACTCATAGAAAATGGTTACTTTTTTTTTTGTCATTACAGAAAATAGGTATTGTCTGTAGACAGTCAGAGAGAGCATTATGTTAATATGTTGATAATGTTAATAGTTAATTCACTTATCATTCTTTGTTATGTATGGGTTATGCATAATCTGCAAATCTAATACCACTAGATTATCTAAAAGAAAAATTATCAGTATATTTTTTTCTGTTTATATGAGTTGCACCAATACGTTCCATTTAGTAGCTGTTTGAATGTCACGCTTTCAAAAAGAAGTGTTGGTGATGGTAATTAAACAAGAGAGGAAAAAAAGGTGAGCCACTGAATGATCAAAAAAAAAATGCTGCAATGAATAATTATGGACATTGTAAGAAATTGACGAGTCTTAATGATAAACGCGCCTCACTCATGCATAATGACAGTTAATATCGTTTATAGAGTTATCTTCCTTTTCAAACAAATTATACATCAAGTCTACGTTAAACAGATATTCCTATGCACAATTTTTCTCATGTACTAGAATCTTTTTATTAATTTTTGGTTTTGATTTTTTTTTCCTGATTTTCCTTTAGATGCTTTGGGGGTAAAAGGTAAATAAACATACAAGGACGCATTTAGTATCTAATTTTAAATCAGTGTATTTCAGACTCTTTCCAATGATTATTTATTAGGCGGAGAAATACATAGTTTCCAAACCTGTGGATGTATACCACATAAATCAATTCTATTTTTGATACTTTAGTTAAGTATTTGTAATGATAATGATATTGTAAGCAAATGAAGAACGATTCAGCTGAATCTGAAATATGAGTCGGAATCCACTCATGCGGTCGTTGGGACAAACTTGGCCGACGTTGTTTACGTTTGCCTTTTAAGTAGAACTTTAATTATGCCATTGCCACCGGCCCTAGCCGCAAAATTAGCCAAACGGGGGATAATCAACCTCCCCAAGGAAACAGGTAAGTGATGTTGTAAGTGTTTCAACAAATATTTCCAAAAAAGGAAAGGTGGTTTAGTTAAGTCGCCAGTCGAGCACGACACGAGGAGACTGATTTCAGGAGATGATGAGCTACATGAGACACCAATGTATATATAAATCGATGAAATTTGCATGATTCTCTGGTTTATATAGTTTATTCATGAATTCAATCGTTGGCAAAATCTCGCAGAGCCTCAGAGGACATTTGCCCCACAACACTATTGGTGAAGGGAGCAATCCAGGCATTTATTTACCGTAATATAACCATCAAAGTCACCCACATCATCACCCTATACTTCACCCCTCACCCTTAGGCTAGGGGATGATCATTGGACTGGAGTGCTCCCGTTTTTTATTTTCCTTTGGGGTGATTGTCCCTTGGGGTGCCGACAGAACCACTGTACCTCACTGTTAACTCTGGGTAATGAGTGATTATGTTTTACTCTGTTTTTTTAGGGTTTAGAAAGTTTGATAGCAGTTGCTATGAATGATATGGAGTATTATGTTTTGTTTACTGATATCGAAGTGGCAATAGTAGTGTATATCTAGGAATATGTGGGCTTAATTAACGTAGGTATATGCTTTTATGTAATCAATTGGGGTAAATGTTTATTTCAGCTCTGCCGCAAAACTAGCTTTAGGAAATGGCTACTTATGTTATCAGTGCTTCGTGTAATAACCAATTAGTACATATATACCTACAGACGATCAGTCTAACTTTTCATATTAAACAAG
The DNA here is from genome assembly GCF_036320965.1 of Panulirus ornatus. Lineage (NCBI taxonomy): Eukaryota > Metazoa > Arthropoda > Malacostraca > Decapoda > Palinuridae > Panulirus > Panulirus ornatus. The sequence goes on from NC_092294.1 coordinate 14,750,208, forward strand.
GCAAGGAAAGTATAATGGAGAATTTGTTGTGCTTAGAAATTCAAAAGTATTTAAAGAAATGGTGTGAGAAATTGTGGTCACAGAACAGCTCCCCAGTTCATGCAGTTCCACATCAGATAGCTTTCGAAAGTAGACTAACTTTGTCAGTGATTGCACAACGCAGGGACTGTTAGATGGTTTCACCCTCGTCAGAGTATTGGTCGGATCCACATGTTCATAGAGGGTATTGTAGGCAGACTCTGCTATCAGTTTCACTCGTAACTGATGGCTGCTTGGTGCTCATAATTATGACATTATGTGTTTCATCATGGATCTTCTCATTCACATTTCGTGGATCACTCACTAAACCAGTTGTTGATACAGTTAATATACAGTAGATGTCAGGGCTTTATCATCAAAGAGCATCACTTTTATACTTATATTCAGCAGCTCTTAATTCAGATAAAATGTTGAGTAATATGTTGATTAGTATTTAGATACCATTCATTATTGTACCGTATTATCATCCTGTGTTTTCCCCTTTCCCATATGAAAGGTGGAGAGAAGGGATTTGAATGCCTCCATTAACATGCCCCTTATTCTAACCATCATCTTTCTCAATTTGTTGAGATCAGCCCATTGCCCATGGAGTAGTGACATAACCATGAAATGTATGAAACATATTGGAAGGAAGTAAATAACGTGCAGAAGACGAGAGAACAAATGGGAACATCAATGAAGAGGGCAAGGGGGGAAGTGATAACAGGTAGTGATGGAGTGAGTATTTTGAAGGTTTGTTGAATGTGTTTGATGATAGCATAGCAGATGTGGGTGTTTTGGTTGGGATGGTGTGTGAAGTGAGAAGGTCAGGGAGAATGGTTTGATTGAGAAATAATAGGTGGTGAAACTCTTGTGGAAGATGAAATCTGGCAAGGCAGCAACTTTGGATGGTATTGCAGTTGAATTTATTAAAGAAAGGTGTGACTGTGTTGTTGATTGGTCGATAAGGATATTCATTGTATGAATGGATCATGGTGAGGTGCCTGAGGATTGGCAGAATGCATGCATAGTGCCACTGTACAAAGGCAAAGGGGATAAAGGTGAGTGTTCAAGCTATAGAGGCATAAGTTTGTTAAGTATTCCTGGTAAATTGCATGGGAGGGTATTGATTGAGAGGGATGAAGGCATGGACAGAGCATCAGATTAGAGAGGAGCGGTGTGGTCTCAGAATAGACAGAGGATGTGTGGATAATGTCTTTGCTTTGAAGAATGTGCGTGAGAAATACTTAGAAAAACTTATGGATTTACATGTGACATTTATGGATCTGGAGGAAGCATATGATAGGGTTGATAGAGATGCTTTTTGGTAGATCTTAAGAGTATATGGTGTGGGAGGTAAGCTGTTAGAAGCAGTGGAAAGTTTTTATCAGGGATGTAAGGTATGTATACGAGTAGGAAGAGAGGAGAGTGACTGGTTGCCAGTGAAGGTTGGTCTGTGGCAGGGATGTGTGATATCTCCATGGATGTTTAACTTTTTTATGGATTGGGTGGTTAGGGAGGTAAATGCAAGAGTTTTGGAGAGAGGGGCAAGTATGCAGTCTGTTAGGGATGAGAGGGCCTGGGTATTGAGTCAGTCGCTGTTCGCTGATGATACAGCATTCGTGACTGATTCAAGTGAGAAAGTGCAGAAGTTGGTGACTGAGTTTGGAAGAATGTGTGAATGTGTGAAAGGTTATTAGGTTCAGTAGGGTTGAGGGACAAGTTTATTGGGATGTAAGTTTGAAAGGAGAAAGGTTGGTGGAAGTGAAGTGTTTTAGATATCTGGGAGTGGACTTCACAGTGAATGGAACCATGGAAGCAGAAGTGAGTCACAGGGTGGGGGAGGTGGCAAAGGTTTTGGGAGCGATGAAGAATGTGTGGAAGGAGAGAACATTATCTCAGAGAGCAAAAATGGGTATGTTTGAAGGAATAGTAGTTCCAACAATATTATATAGTTGCGAGGCATGGGTTATAGATGGGGTTGTATGGAGGAGGGTGGATGTGTTGGAAATGAAATGCTTAAGAACAGTGTATGGTGTGAGATGGTTTGATTAAGTAATGAAAGGGTAAGAGAGATATGGGGAAATAAGAGTGTGGTTGAGAGTGCAGAAGAGGGTGTCTTGAAATGGTTTAGACATATGGAGAGAATGAGTGAGGAAAAGTTGACAAAGAGAACATGTGTGTCAGAGGTGGGTGGAACAAGAAGTAGGAGACCAAATTGGAGAAGGAAGGATGGAGTGAAAAAGATTTTGAGTGATCAAGGCCTGAACATACAGGAGGGTGAGAGGCGTGCAAGGAATAGAGTGAATAGGAACATTGTGGTATACCATGGTCGACTTGCTGTCAGTGGACTGAACCAGGTCATGTGAAACGTCTCGGGTAAACCATAGAAATGTCTGTGGAGCCTGGATATGGATAGGGAGCTGTGGTTTCAGTGGATTATACATGATAGCTAGAGACTGAGTGTGAATGAATGTGGCCTTCTTTCTCTGTTTTCCGGGTGCTACCTTTCTGAAGCAGGGGGTCGTAATGCTGTTTCCTCTGGGGCAGGGTGGTGCCAGGAATGTATGAAGGCAAGCCAGTATGAATATGTTCATGTGTATATATGTGTATGTATATGTTGATATGTATATGTATATGTTTATGTGCATGTATGAGTGTTTAGGTATATATGTTTGTATATAAATGGATGGGCCATTCTTCGTCGGTTTCTAGCACTACCTCATTAATGTAGGAAACAGCGATCAAGTATAATGAAATAAAGTCTATTGGATGCTATGGAAATATTAGAGCTGCCTCAATTTCCTGTTTAAAGATGGGGAAATTTTACATGTTGAAAATTCTGTAATGAGTTCCACTCACACTGACTTCTCCACCAGAGAAAGTGGAAAGAAGGGAGATTGTTGCATGTGTATTATTATCACTTCTGATTGCAGAATATCTCATTCAATCTATTTGTTCTTTTTGACAAAGTAGGAACCACTTCTTAATAAATAAGTGATATCATATTGGAGGGCAGGGAAGAACAGGGAAAATGTAAGTGAAGCACTCATATGAATGAAGAGAACTTATGATATCCTTCTCCAGAGGTCTGAAACTCTAAGGCTGTATTTATCTAATGCTTAAGTTCAATGTATGAAGGGCTTCAGTGACAATTTTGTGTTGGAACTGTCTGTTACAGTTTCGAAAACATTTTATCCTATATTTTTCAGAGCCAGAACCAGCAGCTTCAGCAGAAGAGGAAATTATTGCTGAAGATTACGATGAGACACCACAACAGACTATCCACACCTACACTCCTGTAGAACCTCAGGTCGTTGACCCTTACCTGGTAAGTAACTGTGGTGCTGAAATTTTCATATTAATGTTACAAATCAAAAGAAGTTGGACATCTCTATGATAATGTAACGTGGTCATTACTACAGTTTTCTCATACATCTAGTGTAAGTATAATGTATGATTGATTTGATATAAAGACAATAAAGCATTTTATATCAATTGAGAGAATGGCATTTTCCAAACAAGAGAACAAGCTAGGAACATATTCCAGAATCTTAGCTCCCTCTCCAACCCTATGACTCGCTGCACTTCCCATGATTTCATCATCTGCTATGTCCTTTCCTGAGTATGTAAAGCACTTCATTTCGTTCTCATTCTAACTGTTCTAAGGCACACCAAAATTATACTGTTTTACCCCTCTGCTGCACCTCAATACTTTATTCCTGTTCACAATAACTCAACTTCATTTCACTCAATATACGAAACTTAAACCACCTTTAGTTGTTACTCTTTCAATTCTGCCATTGAAGCATCATTATCTGCAGTATCCATGATATCCATTCCCAGAGATGTTATTTGTTGTTTCAAAATACTCAGTAGGTGTTCCTGGACTCTGCCTATAAGTGGCTACACCGCAAGAGAGATATCGTCTGAGGCAAGGCTATATCATCATTATGAACAAAAGGGAGTAAAATATTCCTCTCCTAGATCTCCTTGCTCCACAGGAGTCTGTCATATACCTCCTTTATTGTAGAGCAAAGCCTCAAAGCTGCAGGAGCCACATAAAACAAGGAGAAATTGACAAAGGGATATATGTCAGAAATGGAGGGGACAAGAATGGGAGACCAAATTGGAGATGGAATGATAGAGTGAAAAAGATTTTGAATGCTGAGGGCCTGAAAGGATTGCAAGGCATACACATGATAGAATGAATTGTGGTGATGTGGAATACCGGGGGAAACATGCTGTCAGTGAACTAAACCAGGGCACGTGAAGCAGCTGGGAGAAACAATGGAAAGGTCTTCGGGGGCCTGGTTGTGATGAGGGGCTTTGTTTTTAATACATTACAAATGACAGCTTGAAAATGGATGTGAATGTTGTCCTGCTGACATAGGAAACTCCAAACAAGTATGAAATAATACTTATGATGATAAAGATGATAATAACAGAAATAATACTGTTATGTTTATACCAAACCAAATATGTGTGAGGAAGTACCAGGAGAGACTGAGTACAGAATGGAAAAAGGTGAGAACAATGGAAGTAAGGGGAGTGGGGGAGGAATGGGATGTATTTAGGGAATCAGTGATGGATTGCGCAAAAGATGCTTGTGGCATGAGAAGAGTGGGGGGTGGGTTGATTAGAAAGGGTAGTGAGTGGTGGGATGAAGAAGTAAGAGTATTAGTGAAAGAGAAGAGAGAGGCATTTGGACGATTTTTGCAGGGAAAAAATGAAATTGAGTGGGAGATGTATAAAAGAAAGAGACAGGAGGTCAAGAGAAAGGTGCAAGAGGTAAAAAAAAGGGCAAATGAGAGTTGGGGTGAGAGAGTATCATTAAATTTTAGGGAGAATAAAAAGATGTTCTGGAAGGAGGTAAATAAAGTGCGTAAGACAAGGGAGCAAATGGGAACTTCAGTGAAGGGCGCAAATGGGGAGGTGATAACAAGTAATGGTGATGTGAGAAGGAGATGGAGTGAGTATTTTGAAGGTTTGTTGAATGTGTTTGATGATAGAGTGGCAGATATAGGGTGTTTTGGTTGAGGTGCTGTGCAAAGTGAGAGGGTTAGGGAAAATGATTTGGTAAACAGAGAAGAGGTAGTAAAAGCTTTGCGGAAGATGAAAGCCGGCAAGGCAGCAGGTTTGGATGGTATTGCAGTGGAATTTATTAAAAAAGGGGGTGACTGTGTTGTTGACTGGTTGGTAAGGTTATTTAATGTATGTATGACTCATGGTGAGGTGCCTGAGGATTGGCGGAATGCGTGCATAGTGCCATTGTACAAAGGCAAAGGGGATAAGAGTGAGTGCTCAAATTACAGAGGTATAAGTTTGTTGAGTATTCCTGGTAAATTATATGGGAGGATATTGATTGAGAGGGTGAAGGCATGTACAGAGCATCAGATTGGGGAAGAGCAGTGTGGTTTCAGAAGTGGTAGAGGATGTGTGGATCAGGTGTTTGCTTTGAAGAATGTATGTGAGAAATACTTAGAAAAGCAAATGGATTTGTATGTAGCATTTATGGATCTGGAGAAGGCATATGATAGAGTTGATAGAGATGCTCTGTGGAAGGTATTAAGAATATATGGTGTGGGAGGCAAGTTGTTAGAAGCAGTGAAAAGTTTTTATCGAGGATGTAAGGCATGTGTACGTGTAGGAAGAGAGGAAAGTGATTGGTTCTCAGTGAATGTAGGTTTGCGGCAGGGGTGTGTGATGTCTCCATGGTTGTTTAATTTGTTTATGGATGGGGTTGTTAGGGAGGTGAATGCAAGAGTTTTGGAAAGAGGGGCAAGTATGAAGTCTGTTGGGGATGAGAGAGCTTGGGAAGTGAGTCAGTTGTTGTTCGCTGATGATACAGCGCTGGTGGCTGATTCATGTGAGAAACTGCAGAAGCTGGTGACTGAGTTTGGTAAAGTGTGTGAAAGAAGAAAGTTAAGAGTAAATGTGAATAAGAGCAAGGTTATTAGGTACAGTAGGGTTGAGGGTGAAGTCAATTGGGAGGTGAGTTTGAATGGAGAAAAACTGGAGGAAGTGAAGTGTTTTAGATATCTGGGAGTGGATCTGGCAGCGGATGGAACCATGGAAGCGGAAGTGGATCATAGGGTGGGGGAGGGGGCGAAAATTCTGGGAGCCTTGAAGAATGTGTGGAAGTCGAGAACATTATCTCGGAAAGCAAAAATGGGTATGTTTGAAGGAATAGTGGTTCCAACAATGTTGTACGGTTGCGAGGCGTGGGCTATGGATAGAGTTGTGCGCAGGAGGATGGATGTGCTGGAAATGAGATGTTTGAGGACAATGTGTGGTGTGAGGTGGTTTGATCGAGTAAGTAACGTAAGGGTAAGAGAGATGTGTGGAAATAAAAAGAGCGTGGTTGAGAGAGCAGAAGAGGGTGTTTTGAAATGGTTCGGGCACATGGAGAGAATGAGTGAGGAAAGATTGACCAAGAGAATATATGTGTCGGAGGTGGAGGGAACGAGGAGAAGAGGGAGACCAAATTGGAGGTGGAAAGATGGAGTGAAAAAGATTTTGTGTGATCGGGGCCTGAGCATGCAGGAGGGTGAAAGGAGGGCAAGGGATAGAGTGAATTGGAGCGATGTGGTATACCGGGGTTGACGTGCTGACAGTGGATTTAATCAAGGCATGTGAAGCATCTGGGGTAAACCATGGAAAGCTGTGTAGGTATGTATATTTGCATGTGTGGACGTATGTATATACATGTGTATGGGGGTGGGTTGGGCCATTTCTTTCGTCTGTTTCCTTGCGCTACCTCGCAAACGCGGGAGACAGCGACAAAGCAAAAAAAAAAAAAAAATGAAAGAAATAATGATTATACCTGTTACTACTAATAACAATGATGATGATGGCAACAATAACAACACTGTTTTGGGGGGGTACTGAGCTCAAAATTTGGAACATTTAGTTCTTGATTCTTTTCTCTAACTTCCTGATTTTCTATGGGATGTTCTTCCTTTTTCCTCTTCTGTTTGTCCAACTGCCTTTCATACATATCAGCTATTGTCTCTTCCATTGTTTGTTGATAAGAAAAACATTTTCATTTGCCAATAGCCAATCTTGAACTAGTTCTTTTTGTGAACATTCACCCTTCTGTGGTATGTTTAATCTTTTTTTCAGATCTTTGAAAATCACCAAGCATTTCCTCACATTGTGTTATAGTTTCTTCCTGGTCACTAATGAGAATCAGTAACTTGATCTCTCAGCAGCTGTTAACCTATTTGAAATTCATCTTTGATGATGTAGGCCTTGATATTTGCCAAGGTTTTAATTCCTTTTTCATATCAACTGCCATTTTTTTGTCTTCCACTATTTCAGAGCACTACTCAAGATTAGATTGTAATAACAATATAGAAGTGGTGGGAGATGCTGAGCTGAATAAAACTACAGTTAGTGCAAACTGATGTTTGTATGACCATTTACATTCCACTACTGATGAACAAACAACAGGATCAGCATTGCTGCATTTTGTATTACATGCAATGTTGTTTTCCATTATTTTACACTTACAGCATGTTTATCATTTGTAATGAATGCATTCTTTGTTTTATCTCATGCTGTTTCTATATGATTATCACTCAGAAGCATTAAATTTGCTTAAACTGCTCTCATTAGAGTTGCTGCATTATGGCTTAAGTTACAGAGGATCAAGAAATTGCTCATCTTTGTTACTTTATTTTTTAGTAGTTTACCAAACTATATCAAGTTAACGTCAGTGAGTGTTGCTCACAAAATTCATGTATGACCACACCTTTCATTGGCGTGTACCTACATTGAAATAGATATACTAGTTTGTATGATTGAAATTGAAGAAAGATATGATAATAACTTGGTATTCATATGTACTTGTAATATTTGTTATATTATCCTTGGGGATAGGGGAGAAAGAATACTTCCTACATATTCCCCACATGTTGTAGCAGGTGGGCTGACAACCCCCCTCCTTGTATCTAAATTTCTAAAAGGGAAACAGAAGAAGGAGTCATGCGAGGAGTGCTCATCCTCCTCAAAGGCTCAGATTGGGGTGTCTAAATGTATGTGGATGTAACCAAGATGAGAAAAAAGATAGGTAGTATGTTTGAGGAAAGAAACCTGGATGTTTTGGCTCTGAGTGAAACGAAACTCAAGGGTAAAGGGGAAGAGTAGTTTGGGAATGTCTTCAGAGTAAAATAAGGGGTTCTTGAGAGGACAAGAGCAAAGGAAGAAGTAGCACTCCTCCTGAAGCAGAAGTTGTGGGAATATGTGATAGAGTGTAAGAAAGTAAACTAGATTGATATGGGTAAAACTGAAAGTGGATAGAGAGGGATGGGTGATTATTGGTGCCTATGCTCCTGGTCATGAGGAAAAAAGATCATGAGAGGCAAATGTTTTGGGAGCAGCTGAGTGAGTGTGTTAGCAGCATTGGTGCGCGAGACCAGGCTATAGTGATGGGTGATTTGAATGCCAAGGTGAGGAATGTGGCAATTGAGGGAATAATTGGGGGGCATGGGGTATTCAGTGTTGTAAATGGAAACGGTGAAGAGCTTGTGGATTTTTGTGCTGAAAAAGGACTGGTGGTTGGGAGTATCTGGTTTAGAAATAGAGACATACATGAGTATACGTATGTGAGGAGGAGAGATGGCCAGTTGGCGTCATTGGATTACGTGTTAATTGATAGGTGTGTGAAATAGAAACCTTTGGATGTTAATATGCTGAGAGGGGCAGCTGGAGGGATGTTTGATCACTTTCTTGTGGAGGCAAAGGTGAAGATTTGTAGAGGTTTTCAGAAAAGAAGAGAAGGAGACTTGTGTGAGGAAGTGCCAGGAGAGATTGAGTGCAGAATGGCAAAAGGTGAAAGCAAGTGAGGTAAGGGGAGTGGGGGAGGAATGAGATGTATTTAGGGAAGCAGTGATGACTTGTGTAAAAGATGCGTGTTGCATGAGAAAGGTGGGAGGTTGGCAGATTGGAAAGGTTAGTGAGTGGTGGGTCGAAGAAGTAAGATTGTTAGTGAAAGAGAAGAAAAAGGTGTTACAATTTTTGCAGGGAAGTAGTGCAAATGATTGGGAGATGTATAAAGGAAAGTGGCAGGAGGTCAAGAGAAAGGTGCAAGAGGTGAAAAAGAGGGCAAATGAGGGTTGGGGTGAGAGATTATCATTAAATTCTTGGGGAGAATAAAAAGATGTTTTGGAAAGAGGTAAGTAAAGTGCATAAGACAAGAGGAAGAATGGGAACATCGGTGAAGGGGCAAATGAGGAGGTAATAACAAATATTGATGAAGTGAGAAGGAGATGGAGTATTTTGAAGGTTTGTTGAATGTGTTTGATGATAGTGTGGTAGATATAGAGTGTTGTGGTCGGGGTGGTGTGCAAAGTGAGAGGGTCAGGGAGAATGGTTTGATAAACAGAGAAGAGATAGTGAAAGCGTTGCGCAAGATGAAAGCTGGCAAGACTATGGGTTTGGATGGTATTGCAGTGGAATTTATTACAAAAGGGGTGACTGTGTTGTTGATTGGTTGGTAAGGATATTCAGTGTATGTATGGATCATGGTGAATTGCCTGAGGATTGGTAGAATGCATGCATAGTGCTATTGTACAAAGGCAAAGGGGATACAGGTGAGTATTCAAATTACAGAGGCATAGGTTTGTTGAATATTCCTGGGAAATTATAAGGGTATTGATTGAGAGGGTAAAGGCATGTACAGAGCAACAGATTTGGGAAGAGCAGTGTGGTTTCAAAAGTGGTAGAGGATGTATGGATCAGGTATTTGCTTTGAAGAATGTATGCGAGAAATACTTAGAAAAACAGATGGATTTGTATGTAGCATTTATGGATCTGGAGAAGGCATATGATAGGGTTGATAGAGATGCTTTGTGGAAGGTTTTAAGAGTATATGGTGTGGGAGGTAAGTTGCTAGAAGCAGTGAAAAGTTTTTATCAAGGATGTAAGGCCTGTGTATGAGTAGGAAGAGAGGAAAGTGATTGGTTCCCAGTGAAAGTCGGTTTGTGGCAGGGGTGCGTGATATCTCCATGGTTGTTTAATTTGCTTATGGATGGGATGGTTAGGGAGATGAATGCAAGAGTTTTGGAGAGAGGGGCAAGTAAGCAGTCTGTTGTGGATGAGAGGGCTTTGGAAGTGAGTCAGTTGTTGTTCACTGATGATACAGCTCTGGTGGCTGATTTGGGCAAGAAACTGCAGAAGATTGTGACTGAGTTTGGTAAAGTGTGTGAAAGGAGAAAGTTGAGAGTAAATGTGAATAAGGGCAAGGTTATTAGGTTTAGTAGGGTTGAGGGACAAGTTAATTGGGAGGTAAGTTTGAATGGAGGAAAACTGGAGGAAGTGAAGTGCTTTAGATATCTGGGAGTGGACTTAGCAGCAGATGGAACCAAGGAAGTGGAAGTAAGTCACAGGTTGGAGGAGGGGGCAAAGGTTCTGGGAGTGTTAAGAATGTATGGAAGGCAAGAACGTTATCTTCGAGAGCAAAACTAGGTATGTTTGAAGGAATAGTGGTTCCAACATTGTTATATGGTTGCAAGGTATGGGCTATAGATAGGGTTGTGCGGAGGAGAGTGGATGTGTTGGAAATGAAATGTTTGGGGATGTTGTGTGGTGTGAGGTGGTTTGATTGAGTAAGTAATGAAGGGGTGAGAGATGTGTGATAATAAAAAGAGTGTGGTTGAGAGAGCAGAAGAGGGAGTTTTGAAATGATTTGGACACATGGAAAGAGTGAGTGAGGAAAGATTGACAAAGGAGGATATGTGTCAGGGATGGAGGGAACAAGGAGAAGTGGGAGACCCTATTGGAGGTGGAAGGTTGGAGTGAAAAAGATTTTGAGTGATTGGAGCCTGAACATACAGGAGGGTAAAAGGCATGCAAGGAATAGAGTGAATTGGAAAGATGTGGTATACCAAGGTCAACGTGCTGTCAATGGATTGAACCAGGGCATTTGAAGCGTCTTGGGTAAACTGTGGAAAGGTCTGTAGGGCCTGGATGTGGAAAAGGAGCTGTGGTTTTAGTGCATTACCCATGACAGCTAGAGACTGTAAGCAAATTTGACCTTTTTTGTCTTTTCATGGCACTACCTCACTGGAGGGTGGGGGGGATGCTTTTTCATGTGTGGCGGGTTGGCAACGGGATGGATGAAGGCAGCAAGTATGAATATGTACATGTGTATATATGTATATGTATATATATATATGTTGAATTGTATATGTATGTTTATGTGCATGTGTGGGAGTTTACATATGTACATATGCATGTGAAAGGGTTAGGCCATTCCTTGTCTGTTTCCTTGCGCTACCTCGCTAACGTGGGAGATACCGATTAAGTATAATGATAATAATTGTAATATTTTGGGGTGCATTATGATAAGGTGAACTATTTATTCAATTCTGTTCTCATTTACTCAGAGTAAATCAAGCGTTTTGCACTTTGTGGTTGAATCATTGAAAGAAAAGTGAATTAAAGTGTACAACTAAAGATGTTTGATAAAGAATAAAAGAAATAAGTTTGTGCCACCTTGCTTTGAATGACATGCAGATAGTAAAGAATACTGAATTATCAGATGTTAGACATAGGTGAACTGCTGTGTATGTGTTGTACTTTACTGTTATTTTAACTGATTAAGAATTCTTTGATTATCATTTTTATAAACCTTTCTCATTGTTATAGGGATATCCAGGTTGCCCAAACAAGTGGAATGTTTATCACGAGTGTAGCAACATGTGTAGAGAGCAGTGGAAAGACCGCAAGGCTCTTACCTCAGACTATGAACGCCGAAGAGCCAAGATGCTCAGCAAGTTCCCACTACCTGGCCATTGGCAAGAAATTTTAGATCTAGGAATGTAAGTAGCTGGAGCACACACTAATGCCTGTTGTCATTGGCTTTGCTACCTCTGTTCATTATGTTGAACTTCAACAATAAAGGAGCAGTAAAGCTAAACCCATTTACTGTCACTGCATTTCTGGTCTGCTGATTTGAGTAGTTTTTCAATATTTGAGACTATATATGTATATTATTATTCTGTTATGCTTGATCGCCGTTTCCTGCGTCAGCGAGGTAGCGCCAGGAAACAGATGAAGAGTAGCCCAACCACTCATGTACACGTGTATACATAGACACCCATACGCACACATATACATACATACACATATCAACATATACTCATATACCTACAAATACACAGACATATGCATATATTCACATGCAAGCATTCATGCTTGCCTTCATTCCTGCAGCTACCCTATCCTACAGGAAACAGCACCACTACCCCTTGCTTCAGTGAGGTAGTTTCAGGAAAACAAACAAAAAAGGCCACATTTGTTCACACTCAGTCTAGCTGTAGTGTAATGCACTGAAAGCACAGCTCCCTATCCACATCCAGGCTCCACAGACCTCTCCATGGTTTACCCTAGACATTTCACATTCCTTGAGTGCAGTAAGAAAAGATAATAAAAACCATCTAATACTTTTGATAATAATGAGACAAAGCTATGTGTCACACTTGACATGTGATTGTAATATGACATGCCATAAATTGGTTTTCACTAACATTCTCACAACTCCACTTGTGCATAAGTGTATCTGATGGTAATCAATTTGTGCTGTTGTGTTTGGCCTAAACAATATTTTTTTCTCATGCATTTGTTTATAAATGATTGGCTCTGTAATACTGTATACAACAGATAGTATATACTATGACAAGTTTACTACTGTAAAGTAATATATTTGAAATTTGTGCTACTGTTAGTATTACACATAAGATAAAGCATGGCAAGACACATAAGATGAAGCGTGACAAGCAGCAGGAATAGATGAACTGCAGTTGAGTTTCTGAAGAAAGGGATGATAGTGCGGTTGATCAATTAGTGAGGCTACTCAGCATTTGAGTAGCTCAAGGTGAGGTGCCTGAGGAGTGGATGGGAGAATTTGTGCATAGTGCCTTTACATAAGGCAAGGGAGAAAAGAGTTAACGCACAGATTCCAGAGGTACGATTTAGCTGAGTATACCTGATAAGGTATACAGAAAATGGTATGGTTCACAGAACATCTAACTAGGGAGTAGCAATGTGGCTTCAGGAGAAGTAGAGGATATTTGGACCATTTTTTCTTCTTTTTTTACTCTAAAGAATTGGCTTGAGAAACACTAGGAGATATGTAATTGTTGGTGGCATTTGTGGATGTGGAGAAATCTTATGCTAGGCATTACAGAGAAGCTTTATAGAATTTGCTAATATATGTGGTATGTGGAAAGATAGTAGATGCACTGTGAAGTTTTCACTAGGAGAATAAGGTATGTCCATAATTAGGAAGGGAGGAGGATGAGTGGTTCCCAGTGAAGATGGATATGTATCAAAGATATGTGATATCACCTCATTTGTCTAATTTTTTTTCTGGAGGGATGATAAGGGAGTTGAATGCAAGGGTCTTAGAACAAGGATCAGATCTGTGCTATGCTAAGGTTAAGGGAGCATGGGAGGTGAATCAGTTGCTGTTTGCTGACAACACAGCTTTTGTGGCAGACCTCATAGAGAAAACAAAGAAGCTGGCAACAGAGAGGGCCCAAATGCTAAAGACCTCTTTCACTCCTTCCTTCTAGTTCCTCTTCAGTTCCCCATTTTCCTTGTTTCCTCTACATCCAACATACATACTACCTCAATCACCCTTTCCCCACTCATCCTCTACATTCAACCAAACTATTTCAGCACACCCTCTTCAGCTTACTCGTACATACTCCTCCTACTAACACCTCTCTCTTACCCACTTATTTCTTTATATTCTTGATAAGTTTTGATGATTAGGGATTGGACCTATAATATATGATGACTTTACTCTTTTAAACATTAAGCTAATTTCACCGATTGATTTATCTCCCAGTCATTGGAACTGATAACTTAATTTTGTAGCTATATCTTGAGTATTTAAGCAGAAATGTACTCTACCTTTTTTCTTTACACTTTTTCAGCTAAAATGATTGAAGATATATTTCCCAGTGAAATAAAGTGCGAGAGCTAAATAAGGTGCATAAGACAAGAGAACAAATGGGAACTTCAGTGGAGGGGGCTAATGGGGAGGAAATAACAAATAGTGGTGAAGTTAGAAGATGGAGTGAGTATTTTGAAGGTTTGTTGAATATGTTGGATGATAGAGTGGCAGATATAGGGTGTTTTAGTTGAGGTGATGTGCAAAGTGAGAGGGTCAGGGAGAATGGTTTGGTAAACAGAGAACAGGTAGTGAAAGCTTTGTGGAAGATGAAAGCCGGCAAGGCGGAGGGTTTGGATGTTATTGCAGTGGAATTTATTGAAAAAGGGATGTTTTTGACTGGCTGGTAAGGATATTCAGTATATGTATGGTTCATGGTGAAGTGCCTAAGGATTGGCAAAATGCATGCATAGTGCCATCATACAAAGGCAAAGGGGATAAAGGTGAGTGTTCAAATTACAGAAGTATAAGTTTGTTGAGTATTCTTGGGAAATTATATGGGAGGGTATAGATTGAGAGTGTAAAGGCATTTATGGAGCATCAGACTGGGGAAGAGCAGTGTGGTTACAGAAGTGGTAGAGGATGTGTGGATTCAGATTGGGGAAGAGCAGTATGGTTTCAGAAGTGGTAGAGGATGTGTGGATCAGGTGTTTCCTTTGAAGAATGTAAGTGAGAAATACATAGAAAAACAGATGGATTTGTGTGTAGCATTTATGGATCTGGAAAAGGCATATGATAAGAGCTGATAGAGATGCTTTGTGGAAGGTATTAAGAGTATATGGTATGGAAGGTAAGTTGCTAGAAGCAGTGAAAAGTTTTTATCAAGGATGTAAGACATGTGTACAAGTAGGAACAGAGGAAAGTGATTGGTTCTCAGTGAATGTTGGTTTGCGGGTGCATGATGTCTCCATGGTTGTTTAATTTGTTTATGGATGGGGTTTTTAGGGAGGTGAATGCAAGGTTTTGGAGAGAGGGGCAGGTATGCCGTCTGCTGCAGATGAAAGGGCTTGGGAAGTAGCTCAGCTGTTGTTCGCTGATGATGCAGCACTGGTGGCTGCTTCAGGTGGGAAACTGCAGAAGTTGGTGACTGAGTTTGGTAAAGTGTGTGAAAGAAGAAAGCTGAGAGTAAATGTGAATTAGAGCAAGGTAATTAGGTTCAGTAGGGTTGAGGGACAAGTTTATTGGGAGGTAAGTTTGAATGGAGAAAAACTGGAGGAATTGAAGTGTTTTAGATATCTGGGAGTGGATTTAGCAGCAGCTGGAACCATGGAAGAGGAAGTGATTCATAGGGTGGATTGGCGAAGGTTCTGGGAGCGTTGGGGTGTGTCTTGAAGGTGAGAACGTTGTCTCGGAGAGTGAAGGTGGGTGTGTTTAAGGGAATAGTGATTCTAACAATGTTATATGGTTGCGGGGCATGGGCTATGAAAGGGATCGTGCAGAGGAGGGTGAATGTGTTGGAAATGAAATGTTTGGGGATGTTATGTGGTGTGGGGTGGTTTGATCGAGTAAGTAATGAAAGGGTAAGAGAGATATATGGTAATGATAGGAGTGTGGTTGAGAGAGCAGAAGAGGGTGTATTGAAGTGGTTGGGTCACGTGGAGGGAATGAGTGAGGAACAATTGACAAAGAGGATATGTGTCGGAGGTGGAGGAAACGAGGAGAGTTGGGAGACTGGGTTGGAGGTGGAATGATGAAGTGAAGGGGATTTTGAGCAATTGGTGCCTGAACTTGTAGGAGGATGAGAGATGTGCAGGGAATGGAGTGAGTTGGAGCGATGTGGTATACCAAGGTCGACATGCTATCATTGGATTGAACCAGGGCATGTGAAGTGTCTTGGGGGGGGCCGTGGAAGGTTTTGTGGGACCTGGATGTGGAGAGGGAGCTGTGGTTTCGGTACATTACACATGACAGCTAGATACTGAGTTTGAACAAATGTGGCCTTTGTTGTCTTTTCCTTGCGCTACCTCGTGCAAGTGTGGCGGGGTGGCATTGGGAATGGATAAAGGCAGCAAGTATGAGTATGTACATTTGTATATATGTCTGTGTATGTATATGTATGTATACATTGAAATGTATAGGTATGTATATGTGCATGTGTGGGTGTTTATGCATATACATGTGTATTTGGGTGGGTTAGGCCATTCTTTCGTCTGTTTCCTTGCACTACCTTGCTAACGTGGGAGACAGTGACTAAGTATAAAAAAATAGAAGTATATGTATTAATTTATGTATTAATTAGTTATGCATTTAATGAATATTAATCACCTGTTTGTAAGGAGGTTTGCCAATGCCTCATTTGGATTTCAGCTATGTAGTTTTTAATATTTTTGTTTGCATGTTTTTTGATCTTTTTTCAGTGGTCGTTACTACTATTGGAACACAGAGACAGACTTGGTTGCTTGGCTTCCTCCAGGTCATCCACGATGTCAGGTTTCACGCTCTGCTGCTACTCTTCGTAAAGAAATGGCAACTGAACTCATCAAAAATCGTTCGGGAGATACGGAAAATGATGGTGAAATAACCCGAGTAGAGGAAGAGGAGGATCAAGATGCTGATGAACCAATGAGTGACAGATCTGAGGTAATCATCCATAGCTAGATGTACTTCAGGTATACTTAAGATATTTCTTCACATGTGACAAGGCAATCAGAAAACTGACTTATTATGTTAGGTATTTTTTTTAATGTTTTGTAATTTTTACAATTTCTCTGAGTTCTCCAAAGCAGGAATTGAAAAAATGTTCATGTGAATTGTGTAGTTCATGCATTTCTCTGTTCCTCCTCCCTTGGCCTGTTATATTCGTTCCTTGCCCTCGTATACCTTTTAAATTCTGGTTGGCTGATGTGCTTCTTAAATCTCCTCCTTACTACATCTTTATGGTCTTTTGCTCTCTGACATCTTTTATTCAACCATCTCTCTCTCTCTCTCTCTCTCTCTCTCTCTCTCTCTCTCTCTCTCTCTCTCTCTCTCTCTCTCTCTCTCTCTCTCTTCTAACCTCCCTCACTGTTTGAAGCCAGAGGTACCCTTTCATTGTTAATTTCATAGAACCCTCCTTGACGGTGGTCTATATCTTGGTCTTGCAGTTTCATTTTCCAGCTCATGGTCTCACTTATATTGTGAGCTCTGAATAATTTCCATAACCATATCTCCACTTTGAGTCTTGCTTTCATATTCGATCCCCCATTTTGTTCTCACTAACCATACAGTCAGACTTTAGCTCTGCATGATCACTTCACCAGTTGGTGTATTGGTACTGTATTTTCAGTTACCATGTTACTGTTTACTCTGTTTAAAGATATGATCTAATGCTGATGGTGTGCTCAGTGATATGTTGAAGCATGAAGATTAATTGTATACTTTCCAAGAACTTATCTACCACACAACTTTCTGCCTTTATGAAAATCCTAGTGCAGTCTCCTTCTTTGTAACTGAAATCTCCCATTATTAGGATTGTACCATCTTATCGAGGATGTAAGGCATGTGTACGTGTAGGAAGAGAGGAAAGTGATTGGTTCTCAGTGAATGTAGGTTTGCGGCAGGGGTGTGTGATGTCTCCATGGTTGTTTAATTTGTTTATGGATGGGGTTGTTAGGGAGGTGAATGCAAGAGTTTTGGAAAGAGGGGCAAGTATGAAGTCTGTTGGGGATGAGAGAGCTTGAGAAGTGAGTCAGTTGTTGTTCGCTGATGATACAGCGCTGGTGGCTGATTCATGTGAGAAACTGCAGAAGCTGGTGACTGAGTTTGGTAAAGTGTGTGAAAGAAGAAAGTTAAGAGTAAATGTGAATAAGAGCAAGGTTATTAGGCACAGTAGGGTTGAGGGTCAAGTCAATTAGGAGGTGAGTTTGAATGGAGAAAAACTGGAGGAAGTGAAGTGTTTTAGATATCTGGGAGTGGATCTGGCAGTGGATGGAACCATGGAAGCGGAAGTGGATCATAGGGTGGGGGAGGGGGCGAAAATTCTGGGAGCCTTGAAGAATGTGTGGAAGTCGAGAACATTATCTCGGAAAGCAAAAATGGGTATGTTTGAAGGAATAGTGGTTCCAACAATGTTGTATGGTTGCGAGGCGTGGGCTATGGATAGAGTTGTGCGCAGGAGGATGGATGTGCTGGAAATGAGATGTTTGTGGACAATGTGTGGATTGAGGTGGTTTGATCGAGTAAGTAACGTAAGGGTAAGAGAGATGTGTGGAAATAAAAAGAGCGTGGTTGAGAGAGCAGAAGAGGGTGTTTTGAAATGGTTTGGGCACATGGAGAGAATGAGTGAGGAAAGATTGACCAAGAGGATATATGTGTCGGAGGTGGAGGGAACGAGGAGAAAAGGGAGACCAAATTGGAGGTGGAAAGATGGAGTGAAAAAGATTTTGTGTGATCGGGGCCTGAACATGCAGGAGGGTGAAAGGAGGGCAAGGAATAGAGTGAATTGGAGCGATGTGGTATACTGGGGTTGACATGCTGTCAGTGGATTGAATCAAGGCATGTGAAGCGTCTGGGGTAAACCATGGAAAGCTGTGTAGGTATGTATATTTGCGTGTGTGGACGTATGTATATACATGTGTATGGGGGTGGGTTGGGCCATTTCTTTCGTCTGTTTCCTTGCGCTACCTCGCAAACACGGGAGACAGCGACAAAGCAAAAAAAAAAAAAAAAAAAAAAACCATCTTAGAGGAGTACATGTCTTTCTGGCTGCTGTATCATCCTTGTGCCTTCACTGTATTCATCTTGTTTTTTTATCTTTATTTTTACCATAATGTAACCAACATGGCACTGTCAGAGACATGTAAATTATGACCAACTTGGAAGAAAGATAAGTAGATTACAAAAAAAATGAGATTAATGATTTTAGCTCATTAGGGTATAGATGGTCTTAAATATTAAGTCGAAATCCTCTGACTTTGACCTTAGTGAAGATGAGCAGTAAATTTAACTTGATCACCACCCACGTTAACTGGTGAGAGATTAGCAAGAATTTTCATTTTTACCCTGGAATGATATTTTGAGTAATATGCCCCCAGAAGCTCTTTACTTATCCACCAAACACTTCTTAGAAAGAAAAAATATTAAGATAAATAGACTGGAACAGGAACTTTGAGCCCTGTGTTGACTAAGGAAATGAGTTACAATACTGCTCAGTTACCATACCTCACCCTAGAATAGGCAGAGATTGGAAAGTATTACTGAGACCAGTTAGCAAATATTTAAACATCTTATCAGAAACAGCAAATGTGTGAGGAACAGATAACTGTAGAGGAAATGGAAAGGTTCTTAGTGTTCCATTTAGTGATTTGCCTTTTTGACTACTTCATAAGTAGTCAAAAAAGCAAATCACTAAATCATTATATTTCTTTGTAGATTAGTGCTTCCAGGTTACTTAAGTTATTGATTGACTTGTAGCAATCACAACTCATTTTAATTTCTGAAAGGGTTCCGATGATGAGTCAAGCCAGAGAGAGAAGCGGGACCATGATCGACGGGACCGGACCAGAGACAAAGGCAGGGACCGTGACCGTGGCAGGGAACGCAAAGGTCGTAGGCATCCTCTGAATGAAGAACTAGATCCAATGGACCCTGCATCATATGGAGAATGTGGCAGGTAAAGTTTCCTTCATCTTTATCTTTCTGATAACACTTCTGTTTGTAATGATACACTATATGATTGTGTTTGTTACAAAGAAACCAACTCATCATACACCCATCAGTTGGACAGTGATAAATACAAACAATGATATAGATAACCTAAGAACAAGGTTGTCTTAAGGTGATTACATATTATATAGGATACAGTATTAGTTTATGTTGGATTTGAAAGTCATACTCTCCCCCCTTCTCATATTTCAATATCTAAAAGATGGAGCATAAAGAGCCAAGCAAGAAGTGCTCATATTCTTCAAAAGTTCAGGCTTGGGCATTTGAATATGAGCAGATGTAACCAGGGAAGATGAGCCTGGATGTTCTTGCTATGAAGAAACAAAACTTGGGTGTCCTGGCTATGATTTGAACAAGCTTCAAAGGGAAGGGGTAGAATGGTTTGGGAATGTGCTGGATTAATATGGGGTTAGAGTGGGGATGAGAGCAATGGAAGCTGTGGCACCTTTGTAGTAGGAAGAGTTGTAGGAATATGTGAAAGAGTTTTATGAAGTGAGTCCCATAATGATGTGGGTGAAAATGAGTGTTGTGTACAAGTGGGTGATTGTTAATGATAATATTCCTGATAGCCAGAAGAAGAGTAGTAAATGTTTTGGGAGGAGTTGAGTGAGTGCATCAGCAGTTTTTATGCAAGGGATCAAGTATTAGTGGTGGGAGATTTGAATGCAAAAGTGGATGATGTGACAATTAAGGGTATAATTGGTGAGCATGTATACCCATTGTAAATGAAAATGGTGAACCCATACAAGTATGGCAAGGGTCGTCAGTGGGTAAGGCACCATGCTATGTGGTTAAAATAACTCATATTTTTGCCGGTGTTATTAATAGTAGCTTGTGACATAAGGCACCCATATAGTGCACCTTCCAAGTAAATGATGGTGGGAAGAAACAGACAGTACAAATACATCGGTACGAGTATGGCAAGGGTCTTTTTAGAGTTTGATATATGGAATGACAGTAGCATGGGTAGTTAAGAGCAATGTCAAAAATGCTTTTGAAAATAGACTTTATAAATGCATCCCTGCTAGTCCATGACTTACATTTGCATCTCCTTAGTTGAAAAACTTTACAGGCATTTCTTTGAAGTCAGCTGTTTGCGTCTGCTGCATCCACACTAACCCCAGTATCTTTTTTATTTCTTCAGCTATCACAAACAGCCTGTAAAGAACATAATGATCTCCTGTTTCCATGCTGACTTATAGTAGATTTATATCAGGTTTTATTAAGTTTTACCTTGGTCAGACTTAGTGAGATTACAAACTGTTAGCTAAGTTCACAGTCTGAGACAAATCTTGTATCATTACGTAATTTCAACCAGCTTAGCTAAATCATGTTGATTCTCTGTTAAGTATAATGAGCTCTTTATCATTGTTATTTCCTTTGCCACATTCTTAATTCCCAGGTGCACTCTGTTTGGCAGTGATAGGGGAAATAAAATAAGCAATGGGGTTTTGTACTTTGTTACAAGTCATCTTGATCCTGTGCTGAAAAGTGTTTTGGCTGTTGATATAATCTTCATTTCTTTAGAAATGACTAGGATTAAGTTATAGGCCCCCCTGCACAGACAACATAGGTAAACAAAGACTTCTAAAAGTTAAGATGAATTTGTCGTAAACATAGTTCAATCATACTGGACAATTTTAACATAGTGATATTTAATTGTGGAGAATCCCTCTTTAGTTGCTTAAGACACAGGCTTTAGAATTTGCTTGATAAACCCCTAATGCCTTGCTAGAAGACAATATCAGATTTAGTGTATATGCATATGCAGGTTTGGTGGTCAACAGTCATTAGTGGAGTATATGCTGACTGACAGGTGTACAGCACATTCCAGGAAGGGCAGCATGTGGAACGTCTGAACATTTACTAGTGGAAATGAGTGTGGCTCTTGAAGTGGTTTAAGGTAAATGAGAAATTGTGTGAAAGAAGTGATGAAAGTGAATGAGCTTGGTTAAAGAAGCTTGCATACAGAGATGCCAGGAGTAATTGAGTTTAGAGTGGCACAGTTAAGAGAAGAATAAACAAGGGAAGTAGATGAAATGTTTTCACATTAGAAGGAAGTTTGTGGCATGCAGGTAGGATATGGACAAATGAGAAACCATATTGAATGGTGGTACAAGGAAATCAAGTTAATAGTCAGAGAAAAGAGTGGTGTATATCAAATTAGAGATGGATTGAGAGATTATCAATAGAGAGAATATGAAACTGTTTCAGATAGGGAATAGTACAGAAAGATAAGGAGAAAAAACAGGAGCAACAGCGAGGGGAGCAGATGGGGAAGTGGTGAAAGACAGAGAAGAGATGAAAAAGAGATGCTGTTAGTATTTGGAAGGAATTATGAGAAATTTGATAGGGCAGTAGATGTGGTGTGTTTGGGATGAGTTAACATTCAGTGTGAGAGAATCCTGTTTAAGGGTCTTGTAAAGAGAGAGGAGGTAGTGAAAGCTTTGTCATATAAAACATGGAAGAGTGCTGGAGTGGATGGGATTGCACCTGAGGTTCTCAAGAAAGGGGATGATAGTTTTGTTGATTGGACAGTCAAACTATTCACCATGTATATGGCCCAAGGTAAGGTGCTTAAGGACTGGCAGAATACCAGTTTAGTACCCTTGTATAAAGGAAAGGGGAACGAAGCGATGTTCAAACTATATTGGTACAGTATTGAATGATGATTGAAAGAATGGTAGCATGCACTGAACATATGAATTAGGAGGAGCAGTATGGCTTCAGACAAGGTGGAGGATGTGTGGGCCAAGAATTGCTTTAAAAAATGTTTGTGAGAAATATGTAAAGAAATTTTTATATGACATTTCTGGATCTTGAGAAAGCACCTGATAAGGTTGAAAGAAAGCCCTTGTAGAAGGTACTACAAAAATATGATGCAGCAGGAAAGTTTTTATCAAAAGATTAAGGCATATGTCCAGGCTGTAAGGGAGAAGGATGAGTGATTTCATGTGAAGGTGGCTTTGCATCATGTGTGTGTGATGTTTCCATGGCTTTTTAATGTTTGTAGATAGGTAAGGGAAAGAGGTAAATGATGGTCTTATAGATAGGGATTGGTATAAATTATGTTGGGGGCAGGGGGAAGTGTGTAAGTTGATGTTTACAGGTGACATCCTTGGTGGCAGACATGTGAGAGAAAATGCGAAAGGTAGCATTCAAGTTTGAGAACTAATGCTAATAGAAATAAGGTTTTGCTGTTTAGCAAGCTGGTGAGACTGCTTGGTTTGAATGGACATGAATGGCTGAGAAGCTGAAGGAATTGAAGTGCTTTAGATACCTGGGAGTAGAAATGGCAGTGGATGGAACTATGGGAACTAAAGTACTTTGAATCATAGGGTGGGAGATAGAGCAAAGACCTTGGGTATATCAGGGAGTGTGTGGAGGAAGTCATTAATGGCAAGGGCAAAGATGGGTAAATTTGATGGTATATTTGTCCTGACGGTGTTTTATGGATGCAAGTCTTAGGCTTTTAATCCAGAGGAACGGAAGAGGGGAATGAAATGCCTCAAGATAGTCTGCTGTGTGAGGAGGGTGATCATGTGAGGAATGACAGTGCAGTCAGATCACCCATGAGTAAAACTTGGCCCCTCACATCCGAACTTCTGAAACATCATCTCAGCTCCTTCCAAAGCACTCACTTATCTCCTCACACTTCTTAATACCAGGTGCATAAGCACTCATGATCATCCACCTCTCGCAATTTACTTTAATTTTCACCCACATCAGTCTGGGCTTACTTCCACACTCACATATTCCCATACATCTTCCTTCAGCCGAAGTTCCACCCCTTCCTTTACTCATGCCCACACACTTACCCCTGACTGTACTCATAAAACATTTCCAAACCATCCTATTCCCATTCCTTGGAATGAATATCATTATTATGTTATACATATATTTTTTTCATTTTAAGGGAGTAGGCCATAAATATATAGTCCTTCCACTAAAGCCATAATTGTAATTTCATTTAGGCTTATATGATGGCTAATTTAAGGTATTGATAAACTGGGTGATGTTCCTATGCCAACTTTTTGAATCATTAAGAGGATGTTCATTTAAAACAGCTGAAGTATCCATCACTTGATAACATGTAAAGAAAGCAGGTTAAGTGTATGCTTTTATCTGAAGGTAATTTTCTCTACTTATATTCTAGGAAGTTATTATATGATTTTTTTCCTCACAGAGGTACATGGGCATCTGGACTTCCTCAGCGAAATGAAGCACGCACTGGAGCTGATGTCACAGCTAGTGGTCCACTATTCCAGATGCGCCCATATCCATCTCCTGGTGCTGTGCTTCGAGCAAATGCTGCTGCTGCACAGATTGGACCTAAAAAAGCTTAAATAGTTACAAATCGTGTGATATCCCAAAAACAAGTAGTCTTTAAGTCAATAAATGAGTAAAGAAGCAAAGGTCTTTGATATATGTATAAAGGTCAGTGATTTATATTTCTTAACATTATCTAGAAACTTGTAGTCTTTTAATTTTCTGAGTGTCACCATTGGAGTACATTACATCATACTGAAATGTTTCAGTAACATACAGTGAACGTACTTGTCTTAGGACACATGAAACTGAAGTTTAATGTAGCTCATTATTTTGATATTATTCATCATGGTAATGTGCTATGCACCTAGTAGTGAGAGAAGCAATTGAAAGATCAGTTTGTGGATCAGTTTTTCAGAATTTAGATACTAAGGATGAAAGTGATATAGGGTGGTAGGAGGTGGGAAAGTGGTATGGAGGGTTTTAGGATTAGAATTACATTGACAAGTTTTCAGATGTTAGGTGTTATGTAGCCAAAAGTGTGATAAGTGCATGGATTGCAAATGAGCCTAAATGTTTTATGCGAAAGTTGATTCATGTCATCAGGGCCTGTAGCAGGAGAGTTCTTTAAGGTTTTACTTGCATTGCTTATATCAGCGGAAGGGAAGGGTGGGCAGTTGTTTCTGGATAAATTCTGTGTAGGTATTTCATGGTTTTCCTCTTTAGGTACGAGGATGGTTTGTGGATTTTTTAATGGCCTCATGAATATATTTATGTCTTTGGCAATTGGCAAAGGGGTCTTCATTGGAAATAGTCAGTAATGCTTCATGACTGTGGGCTGGGTTGGCACAAAGAGTGCATCTTCTTTTAAGTGCCACAGCATTGTTTTCTTTGGATTTTTTTGGTTTTCTGTGTTGAAGAAAGACTGCTAGTTTTCAGTTTGCAGTTTGTCTCTCCGATTAGGCTAGTGATGGTGTTATATAGAGTCTGAATTTGTGCTCTTATTTCTATTGATGGTGTAGATGTTTAAGCTTTATGAGGTGCGTAACTTGTATGGATAAGTTTGGATTGTACTTGTTTCTGTGTACTTGCAGTATGTGCTTTTTGCTGGGTTTGGTTGGGGATGATGAAGTGTGAGACTGCATGATCTAGGGATGGATAAACATCTGTAATGAAGTCTTGGAGTTTTGTTTCCATTTGTTATGAAGGTTGGACAGTGAGTTTTCTTGTAGTTTGTGAAAGTATTTTTGACACTTCTTTGGAATGGGTGCTTCAGATGGAGTGTTATCAGGTTGGGCAAGTGGTCAGAGGATTGTTCATGTAGCATGCTTCAGTTGGTCCTTGAGTCTTGTGCTGGTGAGGAGGCTGTGACATCTTTTTTTTTTTTTTTTTTTTTTTTACATACATATCCAGAATTTCCCATGTAAATGAGATCATAATTTGGCAAATGAAAAGATGTTGCTTTTATCGTGTTTATTACAGATACATTATATATTTGGCTTTTTCCTCCGTTCTTTCTCATTAAAAGTAATACAAGAGATTAGGATTTCCAGCCTCCTGTTCTTGCCCCTCTTAATCACTTTGTATGTCCATGAGAAATAAATCAAGAATCAGAGGGATTTGTATGTGGCATTCACGGATGTAGAGAAAGCATATGATAGGGTTGATAGAGATGCATTGTGGAAGGTCTTACAAATACATGGATTGGTTGGAAATGTACTAGAAGCAGTGAGAAGTTTTTATTTAGAGTGTAAGGCTTGTCCTGTCTGTGTGAGTAGGGAGAGAGGGGAGTGTGTTTTCAGGTGAAGGTTGGTCTGCAACAGGGGAGTGTGATGTCCTCATGGCTGTTTAATTTGTTTATGGATGTCTTGGAGACAGAGACAGCTACGTAGTCTGTAGTGCTGAGGGGGCCTAGGAAATAAGTCGGTTGTTGTTTGTTAATGACACATCACTGATGGTATATTCGAGTATGAAACTGCAGAAGTTGGCATATTATGAGTTTAATGTGAAATTTTGATATGTTATCAGGGCTTGTAGCAGTTTCTTAGGTTTTAATTGCACTGTTTGTATCAGTGGGAGTGAAAGGTGAGTGGGCAGTTGTTTCTGTTAGGATTTTATGTAATGTTTTTCTGTTTTGGTGTGTGGTAGGTTTGTGGCTGAATTTTGAGTAGTCTTGCGAGTGTGTTGGTATGTTCATTAGGAAAAAGGATTTTTTTTAGAATGGGTCAGGAGTGCCTCTTGAGTTAGGGCTGGACTGTTAAATTGCAGTGGGATAATGAATTACATTTCTTTTATTTATATTTTATTTCACATATCTAAGAGACAAAGAAGGAAAAAAATGTTAGTTCAATATCACAAAACACTTAGCTTGTGACTAGGAAACAAAATATCAACAATTTACATTTAAAAACATCGTTATTTAAAGAAAATATATTTTACTTGACTCATTTAGCTTCAAATATATCGCGCTTTGCACGGACGGTACCCTCTGTTATGTAAACTTTTGGCCTATCTTTGACCCGAAATGTATCGCGACGCTCAGCCCGAGAGCATGGCTGTCGGCAAGACTTTGGTGTTGCACAATCTTTGGTGCTACATGACTTATTGCCAGCATTTGAGGTGCCAGTGGTATGATGAACTGGACATGGAGGGCTTGTGACGCTGATCAGTCGATGACCAGCATGTAGAGCACTGAATTTGTGTGTCAGGAGGGGTACCAAACACCCCTGCCTTATTCGAGGTGATGTGCGTCGTGGACCATCAGACCCTGAACCAGACCCATTATTTCTCTCAAAGAAGTCCACAATCTGACGTATATCTGTGTCTACCTCATAGTCTGACAAACGGCTACCAGGCATAACATCCTCACTCTCACACAAAGAAGAGAGATCACAAGAGTTTTGAGGGTCATGACAGCAACCAAGACTAGACAGGTCTTCTGAACTATCAGTTACAACAGATGATGATCTCTGTACATAACACTGATGACCTGGATCATCATCTTCAGTAGACATAAGAGAAGCAGTACTCAATTCTGAATATGATAAGCACAGTTCTGGTGTACCCACTCGTTCAACATCACCAACACTAAAAAACCCACTTTCTCCTGAGCCGCGACGCCGAACTGGTCCTCCTAAATGGCCACTCTGTAATACTGCACTTCCCCCATCACCTCCACTTCCCAAGTCTGTACGTGTGATACTATTAGCTGGCCCATCTTCCTCTGTGTGGATCGACGTTCTGCATATTTCATGTTGCCACACTGATGGGCTAACTACACTGGATACAATAGTCAACTTACACCTGCATTCCGTCACTTCTTTTTCACTAACTTTTGACTTTTTTGCACTGTGCACACACTGGCATTGTTTTCTGTTATTGTCAACTTGAGAGGAAAATTGTCTATGGTTTACATGGCACTGACAATGAGCAGGAGATGCATGAGGACACAGGCAAGAATCTGATGTGTGGATATGCTTGTTTGTCTCTATGCTTGTTGAGTGTACTAAGAGACCTGGATAATCTGGCAGGGAGTGGCAATACCGGCCACCTTCCTGAAGAGCCAACTGTGACCTTGCAGGCAATTTTATCTGTGCAAAGGGATTGACAGTGCCAGTGGATGGTTGGAAATAAGGGTCGGCTGCACTCATCTTCTCAACAATTTCCTGAGGTGTAACAGCACTTGAGCCAGCCAATGTGGTGACTGGGTGGGCTGTTCCTGGGACCCCTGGCACACATACATTTTCACCCACTTGACTGCGCAGCAATTTGAACGTATCATCTGATAATGATCGACGATGACAAACTGCCGGTAAAAGATTTAAAAAAATGTAACATTGAAAGGGAATATTTCTAGCTTACTATGCTATTCTGAATGTCAAAGATGGTAAATTATATATTTCATAACTGATAGGAAAGATACTAAATGCATTGTTCCTACTTGATACTATACATTCACAATCATTAGAACAATATTACTATTAAGTAGATTATAACTATGCAATGCATAGCAGCTTATTGCACAACTGAGTAATGGGATGTCACATCAAATAATTTTCAGGTTGACGAAGTAAATTATGGAGCTAATAACATTCACCCTGGCACAGCTGAAACAGCACTATGTGGGAAAAATTGTAGATTGTGGATACTTAAGATGCTGATAGAGGAAAGCAAAGAAAGAGCAGATGAAGATTTTGGAAGAAAGTTGAGTAAAGACCACAAGGAAAATAAGAAATTGTACTGGGAGAAGGCAAAAAGGGATAAGATGGATGTAGGAGTGGAGATGTACGTGTGAGAAGTAAGGAAGGGAAAGGAAGATGGAAAGAGTATTTTGAAGAAATGATGAATGTGGGAGGAGGTAAGGCAGTAGTTGTTACATGTATGGGAATGGAGGATGGAGGAAGTGGATACAAGTGCAGGGCCTACTACTATCTATATGTTTATATCTCTGTTGCCCATTACCTCTGGGAACTTCCGTTAAGTGGGTGGCCTTGGCAAGAGTCTCCTTATCCCTGTCCTTACGTGCCTCCCTTGCATACACTATTCAACACTTTCTTCCACCATTTCTCTCCCTCCAATACACTTCCACTTTATTTTCCCATGTCACAAGTGGTAGGGAATATTTGGCAGATTTTTGTGGTGAAAATGACTGGGAAATTATCTAGCAAAAAGGTAAGAAGCTGCATGCAGCTTTTATGGATCAGGAGAAAGCATATGATAGGGGAACAACTGTTGGATGGTGTGAAAGCCTTCTACTGAGAAGCAAATGCATGTGTAAGGGTGCATGGAGAGTTGAGCAAAAAATTTTGTATACATGTGGGTGTTAGGCAGGGCTTTGTGATGTCACCATTGCATTTTATCATATAAATGGATGGAGTGATAAGAGAGATGAAAGCAAAACTAGGAAAAAGGGGTGTAGAGATGGAGTGTGGTGAAGTATGGTAGCTAGTGACAACTCTGTGGATAATACTGTAATGTTTACTGGGAGTAAAGATGAGTTGGTGAAGGTTGTAGGTGTGTTTATGATATGTGTAAGCATGAGGGATTGAAGGCAAAAATAAGTCAAAGTGAAGTAATGGTGTTTGAAAGGAAACATATCGAAAGTATAAATTTTGCAAAGCCCTCAAGAATATGCAAAAAATTGGGTAATGAACTGTGTTATAAATATGGGTGGGAGAAAGTCTGGAAGAGGTGACAGAAATTAAGTTTTTGGAAGCTATATACGTTAGGTGATATGGAAGGAGAGATAAGGGAGAAAGCATTACAGGATAGAAATGTCACTGGGTCCCTTAATAGAACAATGAAGGGTAGAGGTGTAAAAATGGAAGTGAAGAAAGGATTAAGGTGCAACATAGTCCCCCTATCCCTGACCAATGCAGCTAAAACGTGGGCAAGGTATGAGTCACAGAGGTCAAAAATCCAGGTTGTAAATGAGATATCTGAAAGGAGTATGTGGTATGACGAAATAGAAAGAAAAAGGTAATGAGGGGGTGTATAAGAGATTTAGTATGGCAGGAAATGAAGTGTGAAGTGGCAGAGTGGGTGAAACAAAATACTTTGAGATGGTTTGAACATATGGAAAGAAATATACAAGGCAAGAGGATGATTGTACACTTAAGACCACACTTAAGACCACCTGTGACATGGGGAAATAGAATGGAAAAAAAATGGGGGAAGAATGTGTGAAGTGGTATATGCAAGGTATGCATGCAAGGACAGCAATAAATAGAGACTCTTTTGCCATGGCCATCCCCTTAATTGGAGTTCCTAGAGGGAATGGGCAGCAGAGATATAGATGGATACATTACTCTATTGTTTTCATTATTAAAACATAACCAGCACTTATATAGCCCTTACATATGAATGCACACCAGTTGGTAACCAACTGCTTATATTCATAGGTCACCAGTCCCTATTCCCACCAACATTTACCATCCCACCTTGTACACCGTACAACCAGGTAGAGATCACTTCAAAATGATCTGGTGATTGACTGATTATGTACTGTGGATGGTAACTGTATATAAAATGTTTTCAATTAAATATGACAGTGTCAAATAAAAGGCAAAATAAGTTTAGGGGTTAAACTATATGAAGGGTTGAGGAAACTAACCTATGAAAACTAGAGGTCATCCCTATGCAAGACAGCCCATGAATGAAAATCTCTCCCTGATCAAAGATCTCCAGTTAGTTCACCTGTTATGTAGATTCTTTTGTTGTGGCCACCACCTTGAGGGAGTTCCCAAAGGGAACAGGCATCAGATAGACAGATATACAGATCAAACAGCTTGATCAAATGTAAATACATCACACATATAGCAAAATGAACGAGAGTATTCTTGGGATTGCAGATGAGTTTCTCAAGAAATAGGGTAACAGTATTGTTTATTGGACAGCCATGCTATTCAAAATTTGTACAGCCCAGTGTGAGGTCTAGCAGAATGTATGTATGATGCCCATATCTATATAGAGACAAAGGTTAAGAGAGAGACATGCTCAAATTACAGGTGCAGGGCTTTTGAGTATACTTGGTGAGCTTTATGGGAAAATGGTGAATAAAAGGGTTGTGGCATGCATAGAACATCTGGCAGGAAAGGAGTAGATGTTTGCTTCGAAGTACCGGTGTGAAAAATACTTAGAGAAAGAGAGAAAATAGTCTGTAGCATTCATGGGTCTGGAGAAAGCACTTGACAACTCCAGTTGCTGGTGACAAAGTTTGGGAGTGTGTGAAAGAGGAAAGATCACAGTAAATGTAAGAAAAAAAAAATAATGAGGTGCAGCAGGGAAGGTCTGAGTGTAAGTTTAAAATGGAAGGGTCTGGAGGAAGCTAAGTGATTTAGGTAATGTGCCAGGGAGTAGAAGTGGTAGCAGTTGGAATCACAGGTGCTGAAATGAGCTATACACTGTGATAGTGAAGCTAATGTCCTGGGCACATTAAGAAGCATGTGGAAGGAGAGATTAGTTTTGTCAAGGCAGAGATGGAAATTTCTGCAAGTATAATGGTCCCTAAAATATTGTACAGAAGTGAGTTTTGGACCTTGGATGCAAAAGAAAGGAAAGGAGTAGATATGTTGAAAATGAAATGCCTGAGGATGATAAGTAGTGTAAGGCAAGATGGTTATTTACGGAATAATGAATGACAGCATAAAAGAGTGGTGTGGTAATAAGCACAATCGGATTGAAAGAGCTGAACAGGATGTGCAGTAAAAGTTAAAACATATGGAGAGAGAAAGTAACTTATAGCTTTATATCTATGTGTAAGAATGGGAAGGAAGGAGAAAGAGGCTTTGGGTTACCTGGGCCTAAGCATTCAGCTAGGTGAAGGAACACATGGGAGAGAATGAATTGCACTGATGTGATATATATGGAGCAGTGATGTGCTTATAATAAACCAGGGTATATAATGAGGGATCAAGGTTAACTGTGGAATGGCCTGTGGGGCTGGGCTATGAATAGCAGACTATAGTTACAGTACGTTATAGATAGCAACGAAATTGTGAATTCGAGCAAATGAAGCCATTGTTCATTTGTTCATAACACTGCCATACCAAGACTGGAGAAACTATTAGGAATGACCTGTCTAACACCATCTAATCAAACAAACCATGCCAAAATAAACACCTTTACACCAATTACTCTGCAATCTCTTGCTTCCACACATTCTTGGTCGATATTAATTTAGAAAAAAATTTCACCTATAATGATTAATTCTGTGATAGCTTAAATCAAGAGCCTTTCTTCTTCATATCATTTTCTTTCAACCCATGTATTACATTTGCACTTTTCACAGCTACTTTCTTTTTTGTTTATATTCAGTGTTACACCTTATAGTTTCCCTTAATTTTATTCTAAGAACTTGTTAAAAAAAAATTCACAATTTACCTCTGAGTTTCCTAGGACCATGTCTTGATGATGGAGCAGTGAGCTGACTGAGTAATGATTCAAGTTTTACAGTCAGTTCTTCAAATGTTGGACGGGAAGCAGGCTCAATCTGTGAAAAGTCATTACTAGTCTTAAGGAAATAGCATTTATCCTTCTCTTAGCCAATGGCAAGAGTTGTGTTGTAACAACCCTCACACTTCCCAGATCACCTCATGAACACAGCTCACTCACACAGCCAGATCCCTTTGTGTAGTGCACAACCATAAATGTTTATACAACCTGTTATTATCTTTTTCAAGCAATACTAACGGAATCATTTTGTTTCTGTATATCGTGCAAAAGAGCTCATCTATTTCCCCTAAAGTATAAGCCCATATGTGTTACTACCAGTAACTGATAATCAAAGGTAAGTTTATGCAGCAATTTCTTTTAGTACATATTTCCTGCAATACTGTAAAAAATTTTCATGTTTATGTATAAAAGACTTTATCTGTTCACTAGCAAAAAAAACAAAAGGCAAAGGAAGTATTCTAACTCACACCAAAAGCATAACACAGAACACTGTACATTTGAGATGTTATACCAAACTTAGGGTAGGTAACACTACCCTCACAGAATGTGACTTAGGCTGCACCCACACAGCTCATTTACTTGACTTGCATCTGTAACAGCCTTAGTGATGATGCAAAGGCTTTGTTAAACTAAACATACAAAACCTGATTTTTTTATTTTTATGATGCAACTTGTGTAAGCAGCTTGTAAGTGGGTGACAATTTTGCAAGATGCAACCTGCGCTGTTGGCCAGTGTAGGGGAAAGATTTACTAAACACTCCACTTCCTCCAAATTTTTCCCATTCAAACTCGCACACCAACTAACCCGTTGCTGTGTAATGCATAAAATGATAAACTTGCTTTTATTCATATTTACTCTCATTTTACTCCTTTCACACACTCTCCCAAACTCAGACACCAACTGCTGCAGTTTCTCATTTGAATCTGTCAACAATGCTGTGTCATTAGCAAACAACAACTGACTCGCTTCCCAGGTCTCTTCACCCCCTAAAGACTGCATATTTGCCCCTGTCTCCAAGACCCTTGCATTTACCTCCCTCATCACCCATTCCATACATAAATTGAAAAGCCATGTTGACATCACACATAACTGCCACAGACCCACCTTCACCTGGAACCATTCACTCTCCTCTCTACTTATTTGCACACATGCCTTACTTGCTTCTCGTAACATTCCCTCCACACCATATATTCTTAAGACCTTCTCTATCAATTGTATTGTATGCTCTTTCTAGGTCCGTAAATGCTATATAGAGATCCCTCTGTTTCTGTAAGTATTTCTCACATGAATTCTTTAATGCAAACACCAGATCCACACATCCTCTCCCACTTCTGAAACCACATTGTCCCACCCAGTCTGATGCTCTGTACATGCTTTCACCCTCTCAGTCACTACCCTCCCACATAACTTTACAGGTACACCCAACAGACTTATACACTCAACCTCTAGCTGTCATGTGTAATGCACTGAAACCACAACTCCCTATCCACATCCAGGCCCCACAAACTTTTCCATGGTTTACCCCAGACATTTCACATGCCCTGGTTCAGTCCATTGACAGCACATCAATCCCAGTAAAACATCATTCCAATTCGCTTTATTATTTGCTCACTTCTCACTCTCCTGCATGTTCAGGCCCCAATCACTCAAAATCTTTTTCACTCCATCCCTCCACCTCCAATTTGGTCACTAGCTTCTCTTTATATTCTATATCCTCTTTGTCAACCTTTCCTCACTCATTCTCTCCATATGTCCACACCATTTCAACACACCCTCTTTTGCTCTCTCAAACACATATAATGTGTTTCCTGGCAATATCTCGCTAAAGTGGGAAACAGTGGTCAAGTTTGAAAAAAAATTATATGAACCCAGGTTGAATAAGTGCACAGCTGCAGATAAAGTATTCAAATTATAGTGGTGCAAAGCAAATATGCTGATACCTAAATGGGCTACAGTATCCATACCAAAAACTAAAACCAAGTATGTTGTTAATGTTAATCAGACAAACAGAATCAGGCTCTTTGTGTTCATACCTCTTATGAATTTCCAATAAGTATCTTACCTGGCAGCACTGAAAAGCCAACTGCAAAAATAAGGCAGGGCAATCCTGTTGGCACATTTGGTAAAAGTCCAGATAATGTACCCCAAAGTTATGAGTTCTTGGCAGAATATCTGGATCAGCTTCACATCTGAAATATACATGAAAAAAATTAAAAATCATATATTTTATTTCTCTGAAATTTCACTGAATGTATGTGGAAATCTTCACCAGTCCTTAATACAACAGGGTTCAAATAATCTATGACAGTAAATACTCCCGGCAGAATATGGCAATAACAAAGCCAGATATAAATGAGTGCATATGTACAGCTGCAATGCAGAAGATAGGACCAGTTTGGGATTCTCAGGAAAGTTTCAATGAAAATATGTAAATCTAACAATACTCATTTATTGATTAACAAATTTTTGCGTTGAAAAGGTCACTTGAGCTCATTTTTAATCAGTTCTTTTACATACTGATACAAGATACATTCTTTGTCACTAGCATTCTCCTAATCTTGTCTTCTACACTTTAAACTCATTCAATACATCTCCCATGTTTTACCTCCTTCCAAAGCAGTTTGTTATTACCATTCAAATTCTCATTCAGTTTTCTCTCATAACCCTCATTTCCTTTCCTTTTAGTCATTTATACCATTTTAATTCTTCTATTCAGGACTTTATATTCTAAATCCTCTTCCTTTTTCAATGCTATTTTCTGGCAGATCTGCATCCCCTTCCAGACTATCTTTTTCTCCTTCACCAACTAAATTAAATCTTTCCATCATGCTATACCTTTCTTTCCACAGCCCATACATAAAGAGCCACAAACCCACATAGCAGCCTCTACTAATGCCTCTATATCACCTTCACCTCACTTGTTTCAAATCCTCTCAGCTTTTCATTTAACTTCTTTCGGAAGTTAAATTCCACTCTTTCATTCCACATTTATTCAACCTTTATCCTCATTTTTCCACTCACATTTCTAGTAACTTTTCACTTGCAGTGCATTATATATATCTGCCAGAGGCTGAAAAGAATGTGTCTGGACCTGTCAACAACCATTCCATAACAATACGTGTTTGGGAGAACGTTAGGAGTTTCCTTGTGTTGTCTGCAGGTTTGCTTTACATATTACAAAAGACTAAACAATACCTTGTGCTTGGTTCTTAAAGACTATGCAGTGAGCCCGGAACACATTCCATGTGATGCACTACATATATACAACTCGCAGCAAAATGATAACACTAGATAGATAGCTAATCAATGGTTTGCATGTATATTTTACATTGCTCTTACATGTCATCTGAATTTAATGCGAGAGTGCATCAAGGATGAGTGATGTCACCATGGTTATTCAATGCTTTTATGGATAGGGTATTGAGCTGGATAAAAGTGGGTTGAAGTGACTGTTGTGTGATGCTTAATCATGAAAACAGTCTACAAGTTGCTACTACAGCCATACAGATGATGCAGAGTTGTTAGTTGAAAATGAGGAAGAGCTGGTTAGAATGGTGGGTCATTTCAAGGATACTGAAAATGAACATGAATAAAAGTAAGACATCTTTCTGGAAGAGATATGAGATCACATTGAAATATCCATTTGTATGGTTAAGAACTAAAAGTTGTAGGCTAGTTAAAATGTTAAGAAGCAAAGTTCATTATGGATGGTAAAGGGAAAGCTTACAGTGAGAGAAGTGCAATGCAATGAAAAACACTTAGAGGTGTACAGAAAGGCCAGGAGAATGAGAAGAATTTAAGAGCAGAGTGTGCAAGAAGCATGCATGGAGTGCTTGTCCTAATGATAATGTTCAGATGTGAAACAAAAGTTTAAATAAGTCAGGATGTAAAAAATAAGAGTAGCAGAGATGGACAGCTTGAATAACATGACTGAAATTTGGAGGATGGAATAAAGAAGGTGAGAGAAGGACATGTGGTGTGAAGAAATCATTAGAAAATTACATAGGTAAAAGTTTTTAGGATGGTATGGCCATGGACAATGTATGGCAGTAGACAGATTGGTCATGAAGATATATTGTAGTAGAACAGAAGGAACAAGGAGGAGAGATAGAACATGGAAGAGATGGATTGATGCAATGACAGAAATAATTAGGGCTATGGATATTTCAGACAGGGATATTTGCAATGCAGGTACTAGAGGAATGATTAAGGATCTGATACAACAGAAGTAATTCATATGTGGAGGTGTGCAAAGTGAAAAAGTGTGAGCATTTACATAAGTGTAGAGGTCCATGTTTCACTTTAACATACCTGACATGGGTTGAAGTTGTGTAAGAAAGATTTCTGGGGCTGTATTTACCAGATGCATCCCCCATCAAATTTGGGGATGGAGCTGATGATAAGGTAGATCAAACAGAATATAAAATAGATCAAATAGAATAAGAAAGTTTATAGGCATGATAGATTCTAGTTTAATGAACAATCTCGGATACTCTGATAAGTGGAAGTGAAATGAGAATGTATGCATACAGTGAAAGAAGAATGCAAGCTGTTGAGAAAGATTCTTTAAGATTTGAAGTGGGGTAAGATGAGTTTCAAGATTGTCAAATACAGGCAAGGGATAAAGAAGGCAGTAATTTAGAAAATAGGTGTCGATTTTCAAAATTTCAACAAAACAATGAAGTCTACAGTGTACCATGTAAAGCAATGTAAATATCAGATGACTCAACATTCCAAACAAACTGGAATTGGTCTACACATACACAGTCGTAATATTAAATTGGAATTAACTTGTAATGCTAAAGTAAGGAGTAAAACAAGTATTCTGTAAGGGTGATGATGAACTTTGAAATACTCAAATGATTCAGTAAAAGAATACCTGGCAATTAATTCACACACGATGATACCAAAGCTGAAGACATCAACATGATGGTCGTACCAGTCACCCCGTATTACTTCAGGAGCCATCCAGTACGGAGATCCTACCTGTCGCAAACGCATGCACCTGTAAAGAAGTCAGATTTTAATTATGCACTAGAGTATTACAGTAGTCTGTATATTTACATGTGCCTACATTAAAAAGTAACCAAGCAGTTTAGTGAACAGAATCCTTTTAGTAATTTCAGAAGGATATGGTCTCCCTCACCTATAGCAATTCACAGGTGCCAAATTTGCACATACATTTTCAATTTTGCTACCCAAAATGTATTTTTACAAAGCTACCAATGGAGTTTGGCATATCCTATAAATACATTTCAAAGCATAAACATTATTCTATGCTTGTCCATGAGATGAAAAAACATTAAATGCCTGTCAAATTACTAATACTCATACAAAGCTAATAAAAACATGGTGAACAGAACAATGAGGAAGTGATAGCAGGCCTCCCACCTGTCCAAGGAAGACCTGCTATTTGTATCTATCTATCTATCTATCTATCCATCTATATCTCTGATGCCTGTTCCCTCTTGAAACTTCCTTGTGGGGATGGCCATGGCAAAAGAGTTCCCACATTTGGTAAACTCCAGTGCCACTTCTAAGCCTTTTGCCTCAACCTTAACAGGCCACTGGCAGAGGGGGCAACTTTAATGCAGTTTCCCAAGGCTCCAAACTAATGTTTCTACTGACTACTTCTGTGCTGCTGCTTTCCTCATTTTGTTTCTTTGTCTTAGCTCTCATTTTTCCACATTTTAGTTATCCTTATGTTAACAGTAACTGTATGACAGACTTTTAATGTTTTATGATCACTTTCAGACAAGCTTAAAAGAAAGGTTTATTCTTTTCAAATGTATGGATGCTGGAGGAAGGTCTGCTGCCTGGCTATGGTTTCCCTTTTCTTATTTGTAGATTATGTATTGGTGAGTCCAGTACCATCATTTATAATGTTCATTCTATATTGTTAACAGTATTTAGTTGCTATATTGCTATAATTACATGTATGACATCTTAATACAGTATAGAATTTTTGTCAAAAGGAGGACTCTATTAGGGAAACACACATCCACTTATACCACCTTTTCTAGGAACAGAACCCTCATGCTGAGCAAGTAAGACTAGCATCATTATAAAAAATCTAAGCTGAAGGCAGTGGTGCAATTGTGGTGATGTGGGATAAAAACATGCCAGATACTTCCTTGTTCAGTTACTGCAGGAAAAAAGAAAAAGCTTTTCATCTACTTCACAAATTTTGGTCAGTAATAATAACCAAAAGCATGATCATCTGGCTAATATAATAACTTATGTTGTTTGAAAC
Source organism: Panulirus ornatus (assembly GCF_036320965.1). Classification (NCBI taxonomy): domain Eukaryota; kingdom Metazoa; phylum Arthropoda; class Malacostraca; order Decapoda; family Palinuridae; genus Panulirus; species Panulirus ornatus. The sequence continues at coordinate 14,788,308 of NC_092294.1, forward strand.
ATTTTAATGTAATTTTTCAATAATGTTTTGTACCATACTTGAATGTGCCTGTGCCATATTAACTATGTCTATGCTTAAGACCTTGTTGATTTAAGGAAAAAGACATCTTGAGCTCAAGTGTTCTGGCTGTCTTTTTACAAGCTTCGGCATTACAGCAAAAATTTCACAAAACTCAAATGGCAGTTAAAATGTTAAGGCAAGGACAACTGAGCTGATACCATGACAGGATGAAAATGCTGGGGACAGAGAGGGGATACTCCAGTACTCCAGGGAAGAGATGGAGTACAACAGTTTCTGAGACTTTTGCCGTGACCACCCCCTTCAGGGAGTTCCCAAAAGGAACAGGCATCAGAGATGTAGATAGAAAAGGGATACATGAGGAACTAGGAATCAAAAGCAGCAGTGGGAACTGAGATAAGTCCCTTAGGCCCAGATTCAAGAAAAGAGGTAAGACATAAGTCTACAGTTTTCAAGAGAGGTTTTTAATAAAATTTCCAATGAGCACTAACTTCTCATGTGGGATGGGCGCAGCAAGACCAAAATCTGCAATCACAGCTGTCAGCTTATGTTCACCACCCTCCTGTGTGGACTTGATAAGCACATTCTGAAAAAACACATACTCTGGTGTAATTGTAAAGATAACTCTGGCATTAGCCAATCACTTTCTCACAATCTTATCTCTGCAAAACTAAATGTTCACTACTCCCATTTCTTATACGTACATAATAAAAATCATAGTGGATTACATTTTCTGAAATATGCTTTTAAATATTTTCCAATAAATCAACATTTGAGTCATCCATTACCTTAGAAGTGAGATCTCTGTGAAAGACCCCTTTGGAGTGAAGATAAGCCATACCCCGAGCCACATCCAAGGCCAGAGATACTCGTGTTGCCCATGGCAAGATGACTGCATGATCTCCAATCAGAGAATCAAGGGATCCTCCATTTATATACTGAAAAATTTGCATTTACATTAGTTATATAATCACCTCAGTATAAATATTCAACTCATCTCTTTTTAATTAGATTTATTTTTCAAGCTGTGAAAAAAATTTCATGTAGCTTCATACAAGAAATCTTGTGAATGTTAGTATCCCACTGCCCTAATTACTTCATACAGTGTTCTGAGAGGCAGTTTCACTCAATGACATCTATTTACATCCTCAAACAACACAAGGAACGTAATGATGGCTCATTACTTCATACAATTTGCATAATGCAGACCAACATGGCACTTTTAAGAAACTGAAGAATGAGGCCATTTGGAGTTTCATAATCTACATTATTGATTATTGATCAAGTGTATCATTCATTTTGGTTAGTTCTTAAATATGCTAACTAAAAGCAAACTTGTCATGAGGTCTAAACATATGACTTTGGGTATCATGTTGTTCATTGATCTTCTAAACAGCAAGATATACACAGATAAACTTGATAATATTAACTGCCTTACCTCTGTCAGTGCATGAACTTGTCCCTCATTAACACAGACACCATAATATCTGTAAATAAAAGAGTTTATCATTCTATTTATTATCAAAATAAATGTAAATGTATTCAAGCCATTACTTGTACAATACTACTATTACTACAAGTAGATGAACCAAACACTGGAATATCCTAGAAATTGGCTATTTTGGTGGCTGCTCCACCAATTTACAAAAATCCCCATCACCAAATTATACCTGGCAGTGGATTTGAAATTGGTTAAAATTTAACCCTTTGTCTGCACTGTGCCAGCACACTGGTCTACTGTATTAGACTGCCAAAGATTTTGGAAGCAATTTAAAACTGTTTTAAATTTCCAGTTGATATACAATTCAATATCTTTGCCTAAGATATCAAATAGATTGAAAAGGATCATACGTCACAGGTATCCAGAAACTGTCAAAAGAGAGTGCAATTGCATCATTTAGGGCAGGAAGCTAGGTTTATACTTCAACTACATAATGTAGTCAATTCCGTGGTAAAAGACATAATTTCTCTTCTTAACGTTTACTTTTTGACAATTCTCTTTCACCTACCTAGTCAATAATGCTGCATTCATAAATCATATGTAAAAGCCTATAAATGAATACTGCACATCATATAGAAAAATATGTAATATTAATATAATTGATATATATATGTGCTGTGTAAAATCACCGATGGAAAGCAAACCACAAGGTCTGTAAAGCGCTTATGTGTATGAAGAAAGTATTCACACCAGATAAAAATGCATCATCATATATATACATACTTAGGTAAATAAGGAGCATCCATGCCACCAACTCAGGCCCTCCCCCATCAATTCACCCTGCCACACCAATAGAGAAGAGTGTATACTACATTTTTGGCGATTTTTCAATCATACATGACAGAAATACTTTGTGAGAGGAAAAAAAATATTTTTTCCCCACAATGGGTGAGCATCACCTCAGGCATATGCTACAGTTTAGAGGTTAATTATTAACTCCTTTACCAGACATAAGGCAATGTCATTTTGTTTATCTGGTGTGTCAATTCTATGTGGTACACCATGTCTCAGTTTTTGCTGGCCTGGTGAATACCTAGTGAATACTTGGTGAAGTCTATGGGGTTGAATTCTCAGTGAATAACTGGTGAAGTCTTCAGGCATCTTCTACTCCTGAGCCAAGACTGGACTCAAGCTGTTGGCTTGAGTCGTTGGTCGACCAAGCTGTTAGAAGCCACAGCCCATGGGCCACATAGCCTGGCTGTGCTGGTATACTCTGAAGGTATTTGTCCACAGTGCTCTTAAACTCTTGACTATGCATCCCATGGTGTTTCTGATGATAGCAGGCAAGATGCTGAAGAGTCCTGGGCCTCAGATTTTTAAAGTATACATGTGAATCCTTTAAGTTAGCCTCATCTTACTCATCTTCTCCATGTGTCCAAACCATTTCAGCAGACCCTCTTCAGCTATGCCATACATTTTATACTTACTATTAGACCTCTCTCTTACCCTATTATTTCTTACACAATCAACCCTCCTCACACAACATATCATTCTCAAATATTTCATTTCCAATACACTCACCCTCTTCTATACTTGCTCATCTAGGTCCCACACCTCACAGCCATACAACATAATCAGACAGCATAATCAGAATCATTGAACCATTATTGTTATCCACCTTGCCCTAAAAAACAGTAACACACTTTTCAGCGCACCCAAGACCTTTGCTCCCTTACCCAATCTACCCAATCTATAGCTCATTTCAGTTCTCATGGTTTCATCCGCTACTATATCCACTCCCGAGTATCTAAAACCCTTTCCTTCCTTCGAATTCTTTTCATTCAAACTCACACTCCAAACACCCTGTCTCTCTCCACTGCTAAAGTTAATAACCTTAACTTTTAGTCGCATAAACTTTTAACTTTCCCCTTTCACGCACTTTCCTACATTCAGAAACTAGCTTCTGCAGTTTCTCATTCAAATCTACTGCCATAGAAGTGTCATCAGCCAAGAACTAACTTACCTCTCGAACCCACCTGTAACAGAGTAAGGGTCTGCCCCTCTTTCCAAGACCCTTGCATTCATATCCCTCACCCTCCCATTCATAAACCACTCATTATATTGACATCACACCTGCCACAGACTTTTACCCTCACTTGGAAAGATTCATTCTCCTCCCTTCCTACTTACACACATGAATTACTCCCCTGATAAAAACTCCTCACTACTTAAATTAGCTTTCCTCCAGCACAATATATTCGTAACACCTTCCATGAAGCATTTCTATCCATAAGTGCCACATACATATCCTTCTGCTTCTATAGGTATTTCTCTTAGTATAAAACCTGTAGCTCTGAGGATAAATGAATATAAGAAGAAAGGCAACAATGGACTCCTCTGGAGTAAAAATTCTTCCACTAGACTGTACTCCCTTTTGTCAACTAACAATACAGTAACATAGGCACAAGTAATGCTATAGACCGTAAACATTTACTGCTTTAATTATTTAACATCTTGATCTTTTTGGCTATTATGTTAGATTTCAGAAAAATGCCAGCTCTCCAGTATCAAGTTATTCATTCTGACATCTAAAAATTCCTGGGTGTCCAGTGCCCAGCTCTCCATCGCACTGACAATCTATTACAATCCTTGTAATGAACAACTCTCAAAGAATTAATCAGAGACATTTAGTAAACCTTACTGAAGAGCAATGTTTCACTTGGCATGACTTTTGGCTATGACTTCGATTGGGTTGGTCAGCTATAATGCAAGTAAACTGAAAAATCTGCACAAAAAAATATCTTCTTTCCCACAAAAATACTATCCCATTTTAGGATGGTATCCAGTGTATACATGAGAAGGAATGAGATGTTTCTAAAGGTTTTCCTTACAACAAAGGCATTATGCATTACTGCACAGCATACACCATTAATATTATACAAAGTCAGACAGTGCAAACACATACATTAACTGACTATCAGAGCCACAACTGCAATGTTCTAAAGACCTCTGCATATGCCTTTGGTGAAGAATATAATTACTTCATTATGAAAACTTGTTTGAATAACTTGGATTATTGCACTCCAGAGATAGGCCCAATCCTGGCTTTTGAGAGTAGAAGGCCCCCAAAGACCAACTATACAGTACATCAGGAGGAACCCAGATGATACCTTTGCACTTCATGCAAATGACAAGGAAAGTGACTGACCTAAGGATGTTGGGGTGATGTAGACGGTTCATGAGTTCTACCTCCCGCAGCATGTTGTGACGGTTGCTGATGAGCTTATTCATCTTGAGCACCATTACGTCACCTGTCACCCGATGCCGAACCTGTGGAAGAGAAAGAGTTTTACCACTGTGCCTCAATGGGAAATAAAAAGTAGTTAACTTCTGTAATCAAAAACACATTAGTTCAGAAATAATTAGACTGTCTTGTGGAACATGACTGGTTACTTACTATGTAACCAGGTTACACATTACATTCCAGTGCTTGAAAACTAAAGAAATACATCATACTTCTGTTTGATATATACTGGAACAGTGTTCATAGTGTCCTAGTTATGGGTGATATCCATAGCATAAACAGGTAACTGTGTCTGGGGAAGGTGGTTCCTGATGGGTGTATTTCTGGTGGGATGGAGTTTAAGACTAAGCTGGGAGGTTAGACATTTATTGCATACTGGGTATGGTCCATGTGCATGTGTTTTGTTAGTGTTATACTTGTTCAGGGTAGGAATAGAGGGGATCAGCAAGTTGAGATTATTGAAGTGTGAGGCAGGGATAAGCTCTTTTCATTCTACATAGGGATTAGTTGTTAGTCATAAAGTGGTTTGGGTGGGAGGATCTTGTGATGTTGTACAGAACTGAGTGCCAAGCTGTATGCATTACTGCACAGCATACACCATTAATATTATACAAAGTCAGACAGTGCAAACACATACATTAACTGACAATCAGATCCACAACTGTAATGTTCTAAAGACCTCTGCATGAGTTGGCTTTGCAACAGACGTCCCTTCGCACTTCATACCAAGGTTACACATGGAGTTGAGGAACATGATATATACCAGCCTCGCTCCCATTCTTATTGGGAGGACTTCTAATTCACTGTGAAGGTGATGTGTGTTTGTGGTTGCTGGCAGCCATTGATTGTTCTGAGTGCACTATTTTGAGTGATTTGCTGCTCTTATATTTGTTATATCTGCTTCTCTCATATATATCAGTAATCTGTTCTGGATGCTACCTCCTTCATATGGGAAGTGGAAACATGCTTGAAAGGAAGCAATACATATATATATATATACATACATATATATATATATATATATATATATATATATATATATATATATATATATGAAGGGCCACCTCATAACCAATATATATCCGCAATAAATTCAATATGTAACACATAAGAACAATACTGTACATATACGACCCATGATGATGGTTAGTTGGCTGGGCTTCAGACCTATTGACTGACAGGGTCTTTAAAGCTGTCAACATCAAGTTTTAACACCAACTGAATGATCATGAACACCTACAGGTGTCCAAGATAATTCTAAGGCTACATACACTTTCACCATGTATATGGATTAAGGATAATTAAGATGATGCCAGTGACAGACACTCTTATGGAATTGAAGCCTAAACTTCAGACTCCATGACGACAATCATTTTCATGAGTTGTCTTTGCAGCAGATGTCCCTTCACACTTCATATCAAGGTTACACATGGAGTTGAGGAACATGATATATGCCAGCCTTGCTCCCATTCTTATCAAAAGATCTCGCATTAGGGAGTCTTCCCGAACCAGATGCAATCATCACTCATGGTGTGGGTCAAGGATTCTTTTTAATGGAGATAGCAAATAGTTCTAAACAACGTACAGAAGTGCACTGGTGTGGGAAAACACAAGGAAAGTGCAACATTTACTGTAATTCATCATTTCCTTATACGAAAAAACAAGTAAAATCATAACATAAACTGCTGATATATCTCGTGTATAATTCATAATTGTCCTCCTGAATGAAGTTAGCTGTAGAGCCTCTTCACCACTATTGTGTGACAGTCACCACTCTATGTTACATACGTAACATGACCATCCCTACTGTCACCACTCACGTTACAACTGCATTATGATTCACTACTGTCACCACTCTATGTTACAACTATCACATGACCATCCCTACTGTCACTACTCATGTTACAAGTGTAATATGACTTACTGCTGTCACCACTCTCATTACAACTGTCACATGAGTGTCCCTACTTATGTGGGAGCTGTCACATGATTGTTTCTACAGTCACCATTCATGTTACAAGTGTCACATCACTCTGATGTCACTCATGTTACAAGTGTCACATAATTGTCACTACTGACACCCATCATGTTACAAATGCCATACGTCTGACCCTACTGTCTCCACATGACTCTCCCTACCATCTCCAGTCATGTTACCGGTGTAACATATCTATCTTGACTGTCCCCATCTGTGTTACTACTGTCACATCACTTCCCATATTGATTTTTAATTTTTGATTTTCACGTTGCTATGATTTTTCATTTTTCATTTTTACGTTGCTATGGTTTTCAATTCTTAATCTTTACATTGCTATGATTTTTAATTTTTCTTACATTGATATTACCTTAAATTCTTAATTCTTACGTTGCTATGATTTTTAAATTCTTAATTTTACATTGCTATGATTTTTAATTTCTAATTTTTACATTCCTATGTTTTTAATTTCTAGTTTTTACGTTGCTATGATTTTTATCTTTTATTTTCACGTTGCTATTATTTTTAATCTTTTATTTTACGTGGCTGTGATTTTCAATTTTTATTTTTTACATTACAATTTTTCATTTTCACTTATACGCTATGATTTTTAATCTTTTATTTCTAAGTCGCTGTGATTTTCAATTTTTACATTGCTATGATTTTCAATTTTTACATTGCTAGTTTTAATTTCTTATTTTCTGCATTGCTATGATTTTTAATTCCTCTACAGGCCATGAATGTACCCTCAAGCTGCACTCTCAAAGTAAATCTATGGCACAGATTAACACTTCCTCAAGCTCACAGTCATGATTTTCCACTCCTACCCTTCTGTCTCATTTGAATACGGGTCTTCATCTAACTTTACAATGGCCTGGGAGGTCTTCTACCCCCTCACAGCTGGGTCAGGGACCTTACCTTACCTTATGTATACCTTACGATGATTTGGGAGGTCTTCAACCCTCTCAAAGCTGGGTCTGGGACCTTACCTTACATTACGTATACCTTACAATGGTTTGGGAGGTCTTCTACCCCCCGACACCTGGGTCTGGCACCTTACGATGGTTTGGGAGGTCTTCTACCCCCATAGCTGGGTCTGGGACCTTACTTTACCTTACGTATACCCTACAATGGTTTGGGAGGTCTTCTACCTCCCACAGCTGGGTCTGGGACCTTACCTTACCTTACATATACCTTACGATGGTTTGGGAGGTCTTCTACCCACCACAGCTGGGTCTGGGACCATACCTTACCTTATGTATACCTTAAGATGGTTTGGGAGGTCTTCTACCCCCTCACAGCTGGGTCTGGCACCTTACCTTACCTTACGTATACCTTACGATGGTTTGGGAGGTCTTCTACCCCATCACAGCTGGGTCTGGCACCTTACCTTACCTTACCTTATGTATACCTTACGATGGTTTAGGAGGTCTTTCATCCCCCACAGCTGGGTATGGGACCTTACTTTACCTTACGTATACCTTATGATGGTCTGGGACGTCTTCTACCCCCACAGCTGGGTCTGGGACCTTACCTTACCTTACGTATACTTTACGATGGTTTGGGAGGTCTTCTACCCTCCACAGCTGGGGCTGGGACCTTACCTTACCTTACGTATACCGTACGATGGTTTGGGAGGTCTTCTACCTCCCACAACTGGGTCTGGGACCTTACCTTACCTTACGTATACCTTACGAAGGCTTGGGAGGTCTTCTACCCTCATAGCTGGGTCTGGCACCTTACCTTACCTTACGTATACCTTACGATGGTTTGGGAGGTCTTCTACCCTCACAGCTGGGTCTGGCACCTTACCTTACCTTACGTATACCTTATGATGGTTTGGGAGGTCTTCTAACTTTATTAAAAAAAATGTCAGGTCATAGCTGTTAGAAGAGGCATGCGATGGTGAAGGGTTCCAAAGTTTTGCCATGTAGGGAAAGAACGAGACAACACAATGGCCCACAGAATATGGATATATTTTATACTTTTTCTTTTAAATGTTTCCACAGACACAAAAAGTGTCCTACATGTACAGCTAAACTTAGCAAGTAGTGTGAGAGAGAATATTTATGCAGTACATGTTTCTTTTGTTTTACGGTCTGTTTCTGAAGAGGAAGAAAAAAATTCTCCTCACACTTTCACAAGAGAGAAATGGGTGAAAAATAGTCCCCTTTTATCTTCTTCAACAAAAAGCGGAACAGGGAAAGGAGCAGTGCAAATTCTTTAAAGAAGAGGCGACATAGCCTCAAACTTACCTGTTCTACATCTACTTTACACATACAGACTCCCTGTCTCAGGGAGTTATAACATATGAATAACATGACACTATAAATATGCTGACTCCTTACCATTTTTCCAATCCACCATGGTGGATATATATGTTCTCAATTATGGAAGATATAAACATGGATACCTTAAAATTTAAGCGCCCCCTGTCTCAAAGCTTGAGTAATATTTTTGCTTTCTCTCAGGAAGCTTTTGGCTTGGTATGAAGCCAGCTTGGCTTGCCCACCCTCCCGCCCACTCTGGTGGGCGTGGGCGGCTCCACATGCCTCTCTAGGAGAGAGGGGCGTGAGTGACGTGGGCGGAGGAGGAAGGGAAGGGGGAAGGGGGTCTTTTTCCCTTCTCTGCCCAGCCTTTGCCAACATTTCTCGCGACAGAAATCAACTCCCTCCCTCCCACACACACACACACACACACACTACCATCTTGGTACCTCTCATCTGCTGGTGATGGGAGCCTTGCCATGGCTATGGTTGGGGGAGGAGGAGGAGGAGGAGGAGGAGGAGGAGGAGGAGGAGGAGGAATTGTTTGGAGCCTCAAAGCCCTGGTGAACACACCCTAATCCCTCCTCCATAACATGCTACGCTCAGAGGAGATCTAACCTAACACATGAGGGGGGGGTAATATACATTTGCATACTGTAGTGTAGATTAATAAACATATATGACCTAATTTTCGCTCTTACGTAAGAACTTTAATGGTTTCTCTTCGCCCCTTTTTACCCTAAAAACAGTGGGAGAATCACCACTAAAGGCAATAACCAATTTATCATTTAAGCCAGCATCACAGAACACGACTTAAAAAACAAAAGACATTTTTGCCTATCAATGAGGCCAGTTTATTCTACATCACGCTCTCCTGTCACTTTAACCACACACATACACCACTTCCTGGTTTCCATCTGGAGAGACTAGGGTCATGATTACGATAACAGGTTCATAAAGAGGTTTAAAAAAATGACATATCCCCCTCACCTGGGTATGAACCTAGGGGGACGTATACGATTGGGTTTATATATATATATATATATATATATATATATATATATATATATATATATATATATATATATATATATTTCATACTATTTGTCATTTCCCGCGTTAGCGAGGTAGCGTTAAGACCAGGGGACTGAGTCTTGATGGAAATATCCTCACTTGGCCTCCTTCTCTGCTCCTTCTTTTGGAAATTAAAAAACTGAAGGGGAGGATTTCCAGCCCCCCCCCTCAACTCCCTCCCCTTTTAGTCGCCTTCTACGACACGCAGGGAATACGTGGGAAGTATTCTTTCTCCCCTATCCCCGGTGGATCAAATTCTGAATTTCATATCTGAACAATTTTATCCTATTTTTTTTAATTAAGGGATGATATTGAAGTTTAATTACTCTTAACCTTTCGTTTGTTTCAACTCACTGTCGTGTGGTATTTTGTGAGAGATTTCATTTCTGTAACTCGTACCATGTTCTTGACTTTCTTTAAGTAAAAAAAAAATGCTGCTTCATGATCTAACGTTCCTTGTGTAGCTAGAAAAAATAAAAAGGAGACATATCCACCGACAATATGTCTGCCCAACAGACGCATATATGAAGCGTATAGGAGGGACCTGACGAAGAGAAAAGAAAAATGAAACAATTAAACTTAATTCCTTTCATTGACGTGATGACGTAAGTTTAATTATAACGAACGCACGCGTCCTACCTTCGTCCACAGCCGAGAACAATACACCAATTTTCCAATGCTCAGGTTAAACACGTAATCTTAAAAATACATTTCCTCATTTTCCAATTTTTTTCTAAATTTTAAAAAAAATTGATCAAATTTATCTGGAGCTGGATGTGACAGAGTGGATTTTTACAAGCGACATATTCTAATGTTAAAAGAAATGTAATGATAGAAGGTGATTCTGAGAAGCCAGTGTTTAAAAACAATTAGAAAAAAATTACGGGAGAAAAATGTAAATTTATTACACTGTACTGGGAATGTGTACACTAGTGACTGTGTACTTTTTCTCGTATTACATGTACAAGGACAAGGGAAGGTAAAGTAGTGAAAATAATGATTAATATCATACCCTCATTAATACTTTAAAAACCACATTTACAGTCAAAAAAAATTTTCCCATTATTAATTTACACATTCTTACAACCGTGTCTAAATTAAAAACCGCATTTAAACTGTAAATTTTTCCCCACCCTACCCTTAATTTACACATTTTTACAATCGTGTCTAAATCAAAAACCGCATTTACACTATTTTTTTTTTTTCCCTCACGCTACCATAATTTACACATTTTTACATCGTGTCACATTTACACGGTTCTTCCAAACATTTACCATACGTTCTTACTTTCTTAATTACGTAAATAAGAAACATCTAAGGTCCATTTACATTTCCTAGGAATTTTGTGGAGAATTTTGGGTTTTAGGTTCATTGGAGGGGGGGGGGGGGAAGGATGGGGGTGGGGGTGCTGGGCTGGATGTGGAAAGGGAGCTGTGGTTTCGGTGCATTACACACGACAGCTAGAGACTTGAGTGTGAACGAATGTGTGGCCGGCGTTTTCTTCGCTGGCGCGACCTCGCTAACATGGGAAAGGACGATCGAGCATAGGAGAAAAAAAAAGAAAAAAGCTACCTTTCTATCCTTGAGCGATGGCTTCTGATCACCTCGATCGATACTTAATGAAATACCCCATAAAGTTCTCTTCCAACCCCCATTCCTTTCCCACAGACGTCCCCTCAGGCCGTGTCAAATGCTTTCGTCCAGTTCCTGCTACAATTAGCAACTTATAGTGAAGTCCTTTTGTAGAATTGGTAGCTTGCTCGACGGGCATGTGATTCCACATGAGTAATATCCTCTCCATCATATTTCTCAATTGCAAATCAACGTTGCAAAATTCCCCGGTCGTATGTAACAAATTAAAATTGCGTAGCTTAAGACTCTTTAATCATTTTTCCAATCACAAGTAATATCCTTCCAATTAATGAAGTTCTTATATATATATATATATATATATATATATATATATATATATATATATATATATATATATATATATATATATATATATATATTTCCTAGCCTTAGCCGGGTAACCATCTTATCGAAAAACCCCTTTGGGGGTGGATGAACAGTTGGGTTGACTGTGGACCGCCTGCCTCAACTAGGATTCGAACCTATACATATATGGGCTATAAATGAGGGTGGCTCTGTCGGAAATGAAGTGTTTGAGAGCAATATGGAGGCGTGAGGTGGTATATCCAAGCAAGCAATGGAAGGATAAATGTGTGGTAATCGGGAAATAACTATAGAGAAAGATGGAAAAAGGTTTGCTGAAGTGGTTTGGACACGAGAGAAAATGAGTGAGGGAAGGTTGACAAAGGTGTGTGTGTGTGTGTGTGTGTGTGTGTGTGTGTGTGTGTGTGTGTGTGTGTCAGAAGTGGATGGGACAAGGACAAAGGGGAGACCAAATTGGTAATGCAAGGATGGAGTGCAAAAAAAAAAAAAAAAAGATTTTGAGTGATCGGGAGCCTGAACATGCAGGAGGGTGAAAGACGTGCACGGGGATGGAGTGAATTGGAGCGATATGGTATACGGGGAGTCGACGCGCTTTCAAAAACGCTCGCTTGAACGCTAATGACACCGACGCGATACGACACCTTGAGCACGACGGTACGACTGTAAACTTCAGTAATAGAAGAGCCGTGGAAGTTACCACAGAAAGTCCACTGTTAAGTTTCACCATATTTCAAACCCCACCTCCTTCATGTAGCGCCTGAGGCTAGGCTTCGAAGTACCTCACCCCCACCTCCTTCATGTAGCGCCTGAGGCCAGGCTTCGAAGTACCTTACCCACCTCCTTCATGTAGCGCCTGAGGCCAGGCTTCGAAGTACCTTACCCACCTCCTTCATGTAGCGCTTGAGGCCAGGCTTCGAAGTACATTACCCACCTCCTTCATGTAGCGCCTGAGGCCAGGCTTCGAAGTACCTTACCCACCTCCTTCATGTAGCGCCTGAGGCCAGGCTTCGAAGTGTGGCCTACTTCGTCCACTACCTTCGTCAAGAGAGAACCATTCGTCACGCTGAGTCATGAAATACGAACGAATTCGTGTCTGGGGGGACGGAGGGAGGGGGGGAACGAACGAACTTTCCATTCTGTGTGCAGCCATTCGTAGACCAAGTGTTTCACTATGTTTTTTTTTTTTCTTTCTTTCTTTCTTCTCCTCCTCTCTCTTTTTTCTTGAGCCCCCAGAGAATGGGGGAGCTTGTGATTCTCCGCGTCATGCAACTATTCATGACCGATTTCAATTGAATAATAGTCGCCCTGGGAGGGAGGGGATTCATTATATCAGCGAGTGTTTGAAGTGATTGTGACAGAAGGCTGTTCAGCGATTGGCCAATCCCTCAGCGAAGGAAGGGAAGGGAAGGGTGAGGAAGGGTGGGTGGGTGTGTGTGTGGGTGTGTGTGGAGGATTGGGCAATCCCTTAGCGAAGGAAGGGAAGGGAAGGGAAGGGAAGGGAAGGAAGGGAAGGGTGAGGGAGGGAGGGAGGGTGGGTGTGTGTGTGTGTGGGTGTGTGGGAGGACTGGGCAACCCCTCAGCGAAGGAAGGGGAGGGAAGGGTGAGGAAGGGTGTGTGTGGGTGTGTGGGAGGGTGTGTGTGGGGGATCAACCACTGTCTTAACACTTCCTTCTCTTCCAATACGTGTATTTACTGGCGGACGCCAGAGATAAGGGGGAGATATTACGATAAATTGATATGGCTAATGGGGACAAGTCTGTGAGAACGAGACTCCATCGTAAGCCAGGCTGAGATAAACCCCCTTTGATCCCATTACTGAAAACTTCTATCGAATTTTTGGGTTTTGACGATGTTCAAAGAAGAATCTGAAACCCTTTATGATAGTCATTGACCCTTTTGGGAACGACTGACTGACTGACGACCCTTTTGAGCAGGACCCTTGGGGGAGGAGGGGGTGGATGGGTGTCTTTAAAAGCATGGGGGTACGACCCTTAGATACGATATGCCCAGCCTTTCATCCGACCCTTTGTAAGGCTAGGACAAGGGTCGTGCCGTCGTGATCAAGGGTTGTGTGCCAGTCGTGCTCAAGGGTCGCACCGTCGTGCTCAAGGGTCGTACCGTCGTGTTCAAGGAGTCGTACCGACGTGCTCAGGGGTCGTACCGTCGTGCTCAAGGGTCGTACCGTCGTGATCAAGGGGTCGTACCGTCGTGATCAGGGGTCGTACCGTCGTGTTCAAGGGTCGTACCGTCGTGCTCAAAGGCCGAGCCCTTTGAGGCCAAGGGTCGTACCGTTGTGCTCAAGGGCCGTACCCGTCGTGCTCAAGGGCCGTACCCGTCGTGCTCAAGGGTCGTACCGTCGTGATCAAGAGTCGTACCGTCGTGATCAAGGAGTCGTACCGTCGTGCTCAAGGGTCGTACCGTCGTGTTCAGGGGGTCGTCTAGGTGGGTGGGTATTTAAGGACCCACTCAACAAACGTCCTACGCATAAGCTTCAGATAAACAAATTCCAAACATTCAGAGAAGTCAAAGAAATTATCATTAAGTCACCCCTTAATATCATCATACACGTTAACAACCACAGCCTATGCTCCAAACTGCTCATACAGGCCAATTACCAATGATACCACTAATTAGCAAATATATTTCCCCACCTTAAAACCAAAGCCACTCAAATGTTCACAGTTCAAACATAGGGTTTTGAACATACATTAAAACTAGGGTAACAACTGTCCACAGTCTTGAAGAAAACGAGATATGGTTTTGTCACAATGTATGTGTACATCGCAAATGCCACACACACGGTGTGTGTGTGTGTGTGTGTGTAATATGACTCACAATAGTGCACTAGTAACCCAATTCTGTGAATCCTCACCAAATAACTTCAAGACAGGTTTGGAGGCCCGGCCAAAAAAAATATATATATATATATAAAAAATCGTGTGTGTGTGTGTGTGTGTGTGTGTGTTTGTGTGTGTGTGTGTTTTCGCAAGTGCGTCACTCCCTCCGACTGGGATGAAGAGCCGAACACATGCGAGAGAGAGAGAGAGAGAGAGAGAGAGAGAGAGAGAGAGAGAGAGAGGGGGGGGGGAAGGCACACACACACACACACACACACACACACACACATCATATCTATCTCCAGATAGAAAGAGAAACAGATAGATTGATAGATAGAATGGTAGACACAGAGACAGACTGAGAGATAGAGATAGACAGATATATAGACAGATAGATAGAGATAGATATACAGACAGATAGATATATCTTGCGCAAATACGATGCATTTTATACAAAAATACTTTATTTCTTTTACCTAAAAGCCATAGATAGCTTACCTAAAACATCATAACATTTTCTTTTACCCAAGACCCACAATTTATTTTCATAAAAAAAAATATTTTTTTTTTTTTCTAAACTCAAATGACGAGGGAAAACGGTCCAAGGATTAGATGGAATCCACAGAAAACAGGTCAGGCCGAAGGACGAAATTATTGGCACTGTCCTAAATTGTTAGCATAATGGTGGCCATGATTATACATGCACTGTATTATTGCCTGTAGCCACAAGCATTGCTTGGTTAGCCATATGTCTACCCTTCATTTAAGCTGGGACGGTACGACCCCTGGAGCACGACCCTTGAGCACGACGGTACGACCCTCGGACACGACGAAGGGGTTGGGGGTTAAGAGACTTTGCGAGGGGGTTTTTTCTTTTCGATAGACAGGGGGTAGGGAGAGGTTTGATAGACAGGGAGTAGAGAGAGGTTTGATAGACAGGGAGTAGAGAGAGGTTTGATAGACAGGGCGAAGGGAGAGGTTTGATAGACAGGAGGGTAGGGGGAGGTTTGATAGACAGGAGGGTAGGGGGAGGTTTGATAGAGAAGGTATAGGGGAGGTTTGATAGACAGGAGGGTAGGGGAAGGTTTGATAGACAGGAGGGTAGGGGAAGGTTTGATAGACAGGAGGGTAGGGGAAGGTTTGATAGACAGGAGGGTAGGGGAAGGTTTGATAGACAGGAGGGTAGGGGAAGGTTTGATAGACAGGAGGGTAGGTTTGATAGACAGGAGGGTAGGGGGAGGTTGGATAGACAAGGGGGAGGGGGGCCTTATGTGACGCGCTATCATCCCTCTGAACTCCCCCTCCCCTCCCCTCCCCCACCCCACCTCCCCTCCCCTCCTCCCCCCACCCCACTCCTTACTCTGTAAATAGCGCATATGCATGGCCCACCCTTGGCAACACTGCACCAGTATGCGCATCGTCCCTGGCAACGCTGCGCCAGTAAAGCACACGTCCTTGGCACCGCTGCAGAAGCAAGGACACTACCGTGGCAACGCTGCGCCACGGAAAAGGACATCAACAAGGACAGGGTCACAACCACGTACATTAATAAGGACAGGGTCACAACCACGTACATCAATAAAGATAGGGTCACAACCACGTACATTAATAAGGACAGGGGTCACAACCACGTACATCAATAAAGATAGGGTCACAACCACGTACATTAATAAGGACAGGGTCACAACCACGTACATTAATAACTCGACTTTCTGTGTTGTATAGGGAACTTCACTGAGTTGCAGGGGGACCTACTGTTGTGTTACATGGGGACCTGTTGTGTTGCAAGGGGACCTGTTGTGTTGCAAGGGGACCTGTTGTTGTTTCACAATGGGACATGTCAAGGTGTTGTAAGGGGACCTGTTCTTGTGTTGCAAGGGCGCCCCCTGTTGTGTTGCATGGGAAACTGTCTTTGTGTTGCTGCTCTGTTGGAAGAGGACCTGTTTTTGTGATGTAGGGGGACCAGTTGCTGTGTTGTAAGGGGGTCCTATTCTTGTGTTGCATGGGGACCTGTTTCAGTGTTGCAGAGGAGCTGATGTTGTGTTGCATCGGAACCTGTCTGTTGTGTTGCAGAGGGAGGGAGCCCCTCCTCCCCTGTCGTGTTGAATGGGGACCTGTTTCTGTGTTGTAGAAGAGCTGCTGATGTGTTGCATCGGAACCTATATGTTGTGTAGCAGAGGGAGGGAGCCCCCCCCCCTCTGTTGTGTTGCATGGGGGGGACCTGTCTTGTGTTGCATGGTGAGGGGGGAGACGGACGGAGACCTAGTGTTATGTAGCATGGGAGCTGACGCCACGTCAGAGGCGAGAACCATATCAATGCTATGTACGGCTTCCCATCAAGGTCGAGTTATGAAATGTGAGCAAGAGAGAGAGAGAGAGAGAGAGAGAGAGAGAGAGAGAGAGAGAGAGAGAGAGAGAGAGAGGAGAGAGAGTGGCCTCACGCAACGGAGAGCATCATACACTTTAACCTAACCACCACCATTCGTCGCCCCCCTCCTATCTTCCCCGTCTTTCCATTTCTTTCCTCTCAGCTTTATTCTCGTTCCACCTAACTCACACTTTCCCTCATCATAAACCCCCCATAGTCGTCCACAGCTGGTCAGCGATGAAGTAAGAGCCTCATTCAACTCATTAAAAATACCCCTTAAAAGTGTACGTTAACCCTCATGTATATACACGAGTCCACAGGGAGGGAAATGGAAAACGATAAGTTCCCAAGTGCACTTTCGTGTCATAATCACACGACGGTCGAACTTCATGACGGATCAGACATACCCTCAACATCCCCCAGATATCTGGGGAGGACTCACCTGGTGACGCAATGTGACGGCTGCTTGGTGACGGGTTATGGCAGACGTAAAAAACATTCGCGGTGACGCAAAGATAGAGTTATAAATAAGCTTCGAAGGTACTTGAACTTCGTGGCCTAATGGAGATTGGACGAGGAAGAGAAAAAGGAGAAGGAGAAGGAAGAACAGAAGGAGGAAGAGGAGGAAGAAGAGGAGGAATCATCTTTGACAATCCCACAGGCGGTCACATAAGAAAGTACTTCCCTCTTGTATCTTGCAAGTGTTGAAATGATGCCTGGGGGCCATTTTCCTCCTTCAGTGTCAGCAGAGTGTAGTAGACAGCAGTCACTACAGCATTGTACAGTCGGCCCAAAAAAGTATCTGCCATCCAAGCCCGGTTGGCCGATACTTTTTTGGGAGACTGTACAACCCATATCGACCCTTACAACGGAACCAGCTCAAGAAGAGGGGTAGTAAACATCCCCCATAGGCGTGCAGGAGCTCACCTTACGACGAGAGACGCCCAAGGAGACGTGCAGGCAACTCCTTCGCCCATCGGAGATGCGACAGGGCACCGTGAGGCAACACACAAGGGTGATCGTAAGTTACACACAGGGGGTATCGCAAGGATGTGACCCAACCCTGGACGTAAGTCGAGATAAGGGGCCGCTGTTACGTCTGGTCGCCAGCAAACACGGTCGCCAGGATGTGGTTGCATTGCATACCACGTCCTTTCCAGACGTGACCAGGCACGACAACAGAGAGGGAGAGACGTGACGACACACAGCAAAACAATGTCCAAGTCGCTAAGCGAACACCACACCACCGCGCGCGGCCCCACCCCCACACACACTCTCTCTCTCTCTCTCTCTCTCTCTCTCTCTCTCTCTCTCTCTCTCTCTCTCTCTCTCTCTCTCTCTCTCTCTCTATGCCAAGATAAGAAGGAAGGATTAAAAGGAGGAGCAGGAGGAGTTGTGGGGGTAGGGGTGGTTTCAGTAAAGAAAAAAAGAAGCTTCGAAACGCCTGGGTCAGCTTCGAAACGCCTGCGTCAAACCTAGTTCGAGACAACTGGACCGAAGTCTCAAGTCTCCCTCACGAGATGAAGGATGTCCTCAAGCTTCGAAACGCCTGGTCGGAACTAGTTCGAGACAGAGAGGTTCGATACAGCTTCGTTTTAAGGGTCGTCTTGGAATGGCTGGTAAACCATTAAATGGTTGATATGATTTTTTTCTTCTATGCTTGATGTAATAACAGACATGATTTGCTTTCACAGTCCCCAGAGACTTATTTGTGAGCAAGACGATATGGCCCTTGAGCACGAAGAGTTGACCCTTGAGCACGACAGTACGGACCCTTGAGCACGACGAGTCCGCCCTTGAGCACGACAGTTCGGCCCTTGAACACGACAGTAAGGCTCTTGAACACGACAGTACGGCCCTTGAGCACGACAGTACGGCCCTTGAGCACGACAATACGGCCCTTGAACACGACAGGCCGGTCCTTAAACACGACAGTACGGCCCTTGAACACAGCAGACAGTACGGTCCTTGAACACGACAGTACGACCCTTGAACACGTCAGTACGACCCTTGAGCACGACTGTACGACAGTACGTGTGGGGTTGAAGACTCTCCCTAAAACTCTGAAGGAAGGAGGCAACCTCAAGGTAAAACCCCATCCCTCCCTTTTTAAGACGTTGCAAACATCCAACCCACACCAACCCCTGGCGTTCAAGACTCTGCAAACCCCTTACAATCTGCAACCCCGCCCCTCTCCTTGGCGTTCGTGACGCTTCAACCCCCTTGGCGTTCATACGTTAGAACGCAGTGCCACCCCATCAACCCCCTCAACCCCCCACAACCCCAGTGGCACCATCTTCCAACCAGGAAGATTCAGTGCCAGAAAGACCTGTTTGGGGTTGGGGTGGGGGTGTGGAGAGTGGGGTTATCGAACCCTGGATGAACACAAAGTCAACCAAAGATCGCTACCACACAGCCAGTACAAATGGGATATCCGGGGCGACCTGGTCGTATATGGGGGGGGGGGGGGGGTTCAGGGGGTGGTTGGGGGGTTTGGGGGGTGGTGGGGGTGGGGGGGCTGCCTACGGAGGGGTTGGGGGGGGGTTGGCTGACTGCCCACACTACCATGAGGTGGTACAGCCAGTCATAAACAACCATGGCAACACAGACCCACACTACCATGAAACCATGGAGGTAAACCAACCATGAAACCATGGAGGTAAACCAACCATAAACCATGGAGGTAAACCAACCATGGAGGTACACCAACCATGAAACCATAGAGGTAAACCTACCATGAAACCATGGAGGAACACCAACCATGAAACCATAGAGGTAAACCTACCATGAAACCATGGAGAACACCAACCATGAAACCATGGAGGTAAACCAACCATGAACCATGGAGGAACCCAACATGAAACTGGAGGTAACAAATGAAAGCCCTGGAGGTAACCACCATGAAACGATGGAGGTGAACAACCATGAACCATGGAGGTGAATCAGGACATGGAGGTACCACCATGAAGGCAGGAGTAACTGGCATGGAAGGTACACACCATGAAGCTTGGAGGTCAAAATCTAGTGGGCATGTGAGGAGGTCAGGGGCCATGAGTGGGCTTGTGAGGGGGTCAAAGGTCATGAGGGGTTAAGGTCAAGAAAGGTAACGCTATGGTGAGGGACCATAGTCAGTGGCCAGTGAGGACATCGTGCTAGTGTGGCTTGTGTGGGGTAGAGTCGTGATGGTGTGAGGTCGTGTAGTGGGCTTGTGAGGGTCAAAGGGCTGTAGTGCATAAAAGTTAAGTCCTTAGTGCCATATATCTTTTATCTATAATACAGGCATGTGGAGAGGTAGGAGGATGAGGTGGGTGGTGAGGGGTAGGTATGAGGGGGTGAGAGTAGAGAGAGTAGAGTTAGGTTGTCAACAAGCAGTGCCACAGTGTCCATCCTTACAGTGTATATGCACAGGGGTGGGGTGATGGGATGCAAGTTATGAGTAAGAAGGAGGGGAGAGAGAGGGAGAGAGAGAAGAGGAAGAGAGAGGAGAAGAGAGAGAGAGAGAGAGAGGAGAGAGAGAGAAGAGAGAGAAGAGAGCAGTGTCAACCGCGTGCCACAGTGCATTGGGTCAATATGACACAGGTGGGTGGGGTGAGGAGAAGGGGGGTGGGAAGGAAGGAAGGGGGAGGGGCTATTGAAGGAAGGAAGGAAGGGGGTGGGGCTACTGAAGGAAGGAAGGATGGAAGGGGGAGAGGCTACTGAAAGAAGGAAGGAAGGGGAGAGGGACTATTTGAGGAAGGAAGGAAGGGGGAGGGGTATTGAAGGAAGGGGGAGGGGTATTGGAGGAAGGAAGGAAGGGGGTAGGGGCTACTGAAGGAAGGAAGGAAGGAAGGAAGGAAGGGGGGAAGGGGTACTGAAGGAAGAGAATGGGGTAGGAGAGGGGAAAGAATGAAGCAGATATTCACTGCTGACTTCACCAGGACGTTTCCTTCATAGAGGAGGGGGCGGGGCGGGGCAGGGCGGGGCGGGGCGGGGCAGGGCGGGGCGGGGCGGGGCGGGGCGGGGCGGGGCGGGGGTAGGTAGGTATATCAATGACCTCATCACGTGACTGATAAGACACTTAGCGAATGACGTCATCCTTTCGGGCCAGCAGGTCGCACGGAGATATGCTGTGGGCCTCGCGAATGACGTCATGACGTAGGACAGACTCTCAGTATCGCATTACGTCATGACGTAG
Source organism: Panulirus ornatus (assembly GCF_036320965.1). Lineage (NCBI taxonomy): Eukaryota > Metazoa > Arthropoda > Malacostraca > Decapoda > Palinuridae > Panulirus > Panulirus ornatus. The sequence continues at coordinate 14,809,722 of NC_092294.1, forward strand.
GACAGACTCTCAGTATCGCATTACGTCATGACGTATCGCATTACGTTGGCACTGATAAGCCTTCTCCTGCCCCTCCTCCTGTATGCTTATCTTCAACACGATAACAGGAAGGCGCTCCCATACATAGGGGGGAAACGAGAGACTGGTACAATCGGAGGTCAAATCTCGTACTGACCTCCAGCGAAATCACCGGAAATGAGTGGGGCGCGGCTGGACCCCAGACACACACACACACACACACACACACACACACACACACACACACAGGGCCCTAATACAGTGGAAGGATTGACCCCATTATGACCCCAATTTGACCTTAGGACCCCAGACACACACACACACACACACACACACACACACACACATACAGGGCCCTAATACAGTGGAAGGATTGACCCCACTTTGACCCCCCCCACTTCTGACCTTTGGAATAGTGGTAGGCTGGAGTGAGCGACCGCTTGCAAGACGAGACAAGACGAGAGAGAGAGAGAGAGAGAGAGAGAGAGAGAGAGAGAGAGAGAGAGAGAGAGAGAGAGAGAGAGAGAGAGAGAGGCAGAAATCGATGGTGGGTTTCCTACGTGGCGCTGGAAATCTCCCTCCATCTAAGGACGTCGCAACTGTCCATTAAGGACGTCGCAACTGTCCATTTAAGGGCGTCGCAACTGTCCATTTAAGAGCGTCGCAACTGTCCATTTAAGGGCGTCGCAACTGTCCATCTAAGAGCGTCGCAATTGTCCATTTAAGGGCGTCGCAACTGTCCATTTAAGGGCGTCGCAACTGTCCATTTAAGGGCGTCGCAACTGTCCATTTAAGGGCGTCGCAACTGTCCATCTAAGGGCGTCGCAACTGTCCATTTAAGGGCGTCGCAACTGTCCATTTAAGGACGTCGCAACTGTCCATTTAAGGGCGTCGCAACTGTCCATCTAAGGACGTCGCAACTGTCCATCTAAGGGCGTCGCAACTGTCCATTTAAGGACGTCGCAACTGTCCATTTAAGGACGTCGCAACTGTCCATTTAAGGGCGTCGTAACTGTCCATTTAAGGACGTCGCAACTGTCCATTTAAGGGCGTCGTAACTGTCCATTTAAGGACGTCGCAACTGTCCATTTAAGGACGTCGCAACTGTCCATTTAAGGGCGTCGCAACTGTCCATTTAAGGGGACTGCATCTCTGCCAACATTACTCTTCAGACAGAGGAGAGAAGGGGCGCCCCAAAATAGTTAGGGATAAACGATCGTTAGCGATCACTCGAAGTCGTTAACGATCACTCGAAGTCGTTAGCGATCCTTCGAAGTCCCTAAAGAGCAAGGAGGGGTTACTACTGGGGAGATACATATGACAAAATGAAAGCGAGAGGACAATTTTGATCCCCCTCACGCGAGGGGTCCCTAAATTTTAAGGCTAGAGGAGGGGAAGGGAGGGGGAAAGAAATTACCTAAATTCCTTCCCACAAATCCATGATGATGTGGGATGGATGTGCCAAATGACACCCTTAAAAAATACATTGAATTTGAAGATCTCCAACCATGTAGCTCAGGGGGACCTAACCTCAAACACAGCCTGGCTGATCATAGAGTAAAAGGTGTATTAGAGAAACCGTTTGTGTGGGGGTGTGGGTGTGTGGGAAGGTTGCCAATTGTGACCCTCTGGGTAGGAGAAATGCCACATCTGAAAACCCCCTAGACTGGCAGACGTGTCACAAATGACCCTAGTGTGGGAAGGGTGCCACATATGACCTTACTGTGGGAAAGGTGCCACATATGACCCTACTGTGGGAAGGGTGACACATATGACCTTATTGTGGGAAAGGTGCCACATATGACTTTATTGTGGGAAGGGCGCCACCAGTGTCCCTGGTGTGGGTGTAGAGGTTTTCACGCCTTCCTCAAACTCATGGTGCCAAGTTGGCACCACGAACTCGACAGAAGGGCTGAATGAGGAAGTCGTACCTCGAAATGAAGTTATAACTTCAAGAATTATTAAATCACATTTTACAGTTGTCCTCGACAAGGTCAAGTATTCTCTACAAGCAAGGTCATCAACAAGGCCACGAGTCTCACATACAAGGGCACGAACAAGGCCTTTTACTTTACAAGCAAAGACAGCAAAAAAAAAAAATAGAGGCCATTTACAAAGACATAATAGACCACTTAAAGGGCCACTTAATTTGCAAACGGATGTTATAAGGCCATTTATAAGTGAAGACATCAACAAAGCCATTTATTATAAGTGAACATCAACAAAGCCATTTATTATAAGTGAACACGTCAACAAAGCCACTTATAAGTAAACACATCAGTTCAGCCACTTATAAGTAAACACATCAATACAGCCACTTACAAGTAAACACATCATCAAAGCCATTTATAAGTAAACACATCAACAAAGCCATTTATAAGTAAACACATCAACAAAGCCACTTATTGTAAGTAAACACATTAGCACAGCCACTTACAAGTAAGCAATCAACAAAGGCACTTACTTTATACACATCAACAAAGCCACTTACTTTATACACATCAACACAGCCACTTAACTTACTTTCCTGCTCCATAGAACATGGGGAGGCAGAGGGGAAAGCCATCTTACACCAGAAGATATAAAACCTTTCACACACAAAATGGGAGTCGTCTATATAATCGTATATATCAAAATGGGAGTCGTCTATATAATCCTATACATCAAAAATGAAGGAAAGATAAATTACTATCAGTCATATCAAAATAGGATTCTCTACCTTAGCCAGGCACTCGTTGCAAAGGCCAGAGAGAGAGAGAGAGAGAGAGAGAGAGAGAGAGAGAGAGAGAGAGAGAGAGAGAGAGAGAGAGAGAGAGAGAGAGAGAGACTATCTTTAACCAAGACATCACAACCTCCTCAAAAATAGATAGCTCACTTTAAGGCCAGCACCTTCTGAATTTCCACTTCCTCCTGACCTAATAATAACCAAGAGGGACTATTTTTTTTTTTCCTTCCAAGCCTTGGGGGGTCAAAGGTCATGGCGCTAGGCCCTCCACCCACACACACACACACACCCACACACACACACAGACACTCACACAGACTCAAAATAAGAGCTCAGGTGGGTGAGTGTGTGAGTCGATATGGCTCTCACATTAATCTAAAGATAAGAAAGATACATCAGAGACGAGAGTGGGTTAAAGCAAAGGAGGGAAGGAGGGAGGGAGGGAGGGAGGGAGTGAGGCAAAGGAGGGAGGGAGTGAGGCCAGTGTGATTCACGCCACACTAATGGCAAAAACAACACACTGTGTGCCACAAGTATGTGCACAGTGAGTGCCACCAGTATGACCCACCCCTCACACTAAGGCCGGTGCCAAGGGCAACACACTTAGTGCCAGGGTAGGCAGGCGACAAGGGGAGAAGGGGGGGAAGAGCCAGGATGAACCCCCCCCCAACCCCACACCACTCCCCTCACTCCCTCACACTAAGGCAATGCCAAAAGGGGGAGGGCGTCACACTGACTTCGACTCGGCCCTCTCCCCTCAACGGAGCCACCTTCTTGAAACTCTCTCTATGAACGCCCGAGAACAGTCTTGAAGAGAGAGAGAGAGAGAGAGAGAGAGAGAGAGAGAGAGAGAGAGAGAGAGAGAGAGAGAGAGAGAGAGAGAGAGAGAGAGAGTGCTGCACCACATGCGCCAAACTCACACGTCATCCTTATAATCTGACATTCTCCAGTGATTCATATGCCTCTCTTGCATATACCCTCCCACACACACACACACACACACACACACACACACACTCGCCACCACCATCTCCACCACCACCACTACGTATATTCTCATCCATATCTCACCACATCTCCCTCTTTGGTCCCTAATGCAGCATCTCCAACCCCAATTAACACTTGGAAACTATATATTTCTGCCTCCATCACTTGTAGCTCCTCCTTGCCTATCCTGTCTCCATCTATAGTGATGGGTGGGGAGGGAGGAGCCTTCTGCTGTACTATCCTGTCTCCATCTATAGTGATGGGTGGGGAGGGAGGAGCCTTCTGCTGTACTATCCTGTCTCCATCTATAGTGGTGGGTGGGGAGGGAGGAGGAGCCTTCTGCTGGACTATCCTGTCTCCATCTATAGTGGTGGGTGGGGAGGGAGGAGCAACCTTCTGCTGTACTATCCTGTCTCCATCTATAGTGATGGGTGGGGCAGGTGGAGCCTTCTGCTTGACTATCCTATTTCCATCTATATTCTATATAGATAAGGATGTTAAAAGTCTATCACCATCCACCAATAGATAACCTCGTCATAGACCATCAGGTCTTGTGTTATCACACGTCCTCTTTTGTTTATCTACACATAAACTTCTCTTGTTTACCTCAACATAAACTATGTTTACGATCTTCTAAAGATATTGTTGACATCTTTTATTTACAATCTTTCCTAATCCCTGATCGAATCCTGAGACTTGCCACAATCTCTTATGACTGATAAAACAACGCCCCCCTCCCCCCCAATCCTAGTCTCTGAACTAATCAACTAATCATTACATCTTCGCCAATCCATTTTTGATGCGTGGGCGAGCTTGAGTTTATATATATATATATAAACTCTCTCTCTCTCTCTCTCTCTCTCTCTCTCTCTCTCTCTCTCTCTCTCTCTCTCTCTCTCTCTCTCTCTCTCTCTCTCACCAGGCAACTTCAGTGGCTGTCGAGTTCCTCTCCTCCTCCTCCTCCTCTCACCTGTTTTATTGCACTGACGCATCTATGCCGCACACGCAAACCGCGCACGCAAACCACACACGCAAACCGCACACGCAAACCGCGCACGCAAACCACACACGCAAACCGCACACGCAAACCGCACACGCAAACCGCGCACGCAAACCACACACGCAAACCGCACACGCAAACCGCACACGCAAACCGCGCACGCAAACCGCGCACGCAAACCGCACACTCAACACCGCACGCGCAAACCGCACGCGCAATCCGCACTAACCACTGCACGCGCGAACCGCATGCGCAAACCACACTCCCGCACGCAAACTGCACTCACCACCGCACCTACACCGCACTCACGACCGCACCCGCACCGCACTCACGACCGCACCCGCACCGCACTCACGACCGCACCCGCACCGCACTCACGACCGCACCCGCACCGCACTCACGACCGCACCCGCACCGCACTCACCACCGCAAGACAAAGACATCGGCGTGCGTGCGTGCGTGCGGGCGGGCGGGCGGGCGACACACTGTCATGCCCCCCCCCCACATCCAACCCCCCCAAAACACAATGGCGTATTGACACCCGCTCTCTTGTCTTGTCTCGTCTTGCGGCGCCGCAAGGGGGGGGGGGGGGGGGTCGCCGTCCTTCCGGAGTGGTCATGTGTGTGTGTGTGTGTGTGTGTGTGTGTGTATGTGCAGGACCGCAAGCGTCACACAGTCCGACGGGCCGCTGACGCAAGACTTGCGACGCTCGAAGAGATTACGTTCGCTCGTGTGTGTGTGTGTGTGTGTGTGTGTGTGTGTGTGTGTGTGTGTGTGTGTGTGTGTGTGTGTGTGTGTGTTCAACCAAAGGTCACATATTCGACCCCACCCCAAACCCACCCCTACCCACCCCACCCCAAACCCACCCCTACCCCACCCCGCCCCCACCCCACCCCACCCCACCCCACCCCAAACCCACCCCTACCCACCCCACGCCCCCTTCCAATCAGCTATTCTCCCCCCCCCACCCCCCCACCCCAATCACCCTCGAATCACCTGCCACTTAACAACACCACAGCCGATGACGTCAACAGGCCAGACGAACCACGGAGAACAAGTCAATTCAACCAATCAGAACGACAAAAAAAAAAAAGGGGGGGGATAGAAAACGTAATATTGCCCCAAATGAAATGGCCATTGGCCATTGACGGCCCCGAGGTCACAACACCAGACGTATAGCTCTATATTAACCCATATCTACCTCGTCGATATGGACGAGATCATCCACTAACGCGGGTTAGAATCGTTCTTCTGTCCTGTCCCTCCCCCCCGACGCGCGAGGTGGAGAGAGAGAGAGAGAGAGAGAGAGAGAGAGAGAGAGAGAGAGAGAGAGAGAGAGAGAGAGAGAGGAGAAGGGGGCAAGGGGGGCACGCCTCCCCCCCTCATTCCTCGAATATATTCCATGTCTTGGCCAGTTGGCTGCTGGCCCTGGGGCGTGATTTCGTTCAAACCCTCGCCTCGTGGGCGTGGGGGGGACGGGGCGTGGGCGTGGGGGACGGGGCGCGGGCGTGGGCGGCCGGGTGGGTGGGTGGGTGGCGGGCGGGGGGGCTGTTCCCACTACTCCACCTTCTAGTGAGGAATGCCAAAGGGTGGAAGAAAGAGAGAGAGAGAGAGAGAGAGAGAGAGAGAGAGAGAGAGAGAGAGAGAGAGAGAGAGAGAGAGAGAGAGAGAGAGAGCTGGGGGGGGGCGGGGGGCCCCCCACCACCAAGGTAAGACAGGTCATCATGGTAGCAGCAGGAAGTGTGGCGAGTGAGAGAAGTGGGCGACCTACCTAACTACCTCCCGGGTTCGACCACCACCCACCCACCATCCACCACCATCTACCACCATCTACCATCCATCTACCATCCACCTACTACCACCACCTACCACGACCTACCACCATTACACCACCACCTACCACCATTACTACCACGACCTACCACCATTACCACACCACCTACCACCATTACCACCACCACCTACCACTATTACCACCACCACCTACCACCATTACCACCACCTACCACCATTACCACCACCATCTACCATCATTACCACCACCATCTACCACCATCAGAGTAGCAGGTCTTCCTTATCTTCTGTCGTCACCTCAGCTCCCTGTCTACCCCTGACAACAGCATCACTCGACATTCCCCTGACAACAGCATCACTCGACCTTCCCCTGACAACAGCATCACTCGACCTTCCCCTGACAACAGCATCACTCGACATTCCCCTGACAACAGCATCACTCGACCTTCCCCTGACAACAGCATCACTCGACCTTCCCCTGACAACAGCATCACTCGACATTCCCCTGACAACAGCATCACTCGACATTCCCCTGACAACAGCATCACTCGACCTTCCCCTGACAGACGAACTGTCTCTCAAACGTTCCCCCAAGGCTGGAGGTCATGAAACTTAAGAACGTTTGTCGAACGTTTTGGAGGACATTTTAGGGACCTTAGGAATTTCTTAAAAACGTTTCTAGTATTTACCTTACCTTACGTATACCTTACGATGGTTTGGGAGGTCTTCTACCCTCCCACAGCTGGGTCTGGCACCTTACCTTACCTTACGTATACCTTACGATGGTTTGGGAGGTCTTCTACCCTCCCACAGCTGGGTCTGGCACCTTACCTTACCTTACGTATACCTTACGATGGTTTGGGAGGTCTTCTAACCCCCACAGCTGGGTCTGGCACCTTACCTTACCTTACGTATACCTTACGATGGTTTGGGAGGTCTTCTACCCTCCCACAGCTGGGTCTGGCACCTTACCTTACCTTACGTATACCTTACGAAGGCTTGGGATGGTCTTCTAACCCCCAACAGCTGGGTCTGGCACCTTACCTTACCTTACGTATACCTTACGATGGTTTGGGATGGTCTTCTAACCCCCCACAGCTGGGTCTGGGACCAGGTTGTCGTGTTGCTCTTCGGTCAATCAGGCTGTTTGAGGCCACGAGTCGCAAGCCTACATAACCTAACAGCCTGTGTGGTTTGGTATACAAAGCCAACACTTGTCCAGACATTTTCCACATTACTCCCACGACCCTTCTGCCCCAGGAGTCCCTGCTATCCTTATGAGGCTCCTGCAGCGCCCAGGCAGCAGCCCACGTCCACTGACTATACATAGAGTGCAGGGCAATTGAGTAGTAATTGCTTAGTTTATGGTAGTTGCATCGCTAACATGGAGGCTGAAATGGGGTTCGTTATGTTATAGTGATGGGTGATGTCCAGAGAGTAAGCGGGGGAGTGTGACCCGTGTGTGTCTAGGGAGTGTGACCCGTGTTCGTCTAAGGAGTGTGACCCCGTGTGTGTCTGGGGAATGTGACCCGTGTGTGTCTAGGGAGTGTGACCCGTGTGTGTCTAGGGAGTGTGACCCGTGAGTGTCTAGGGAGTGTGACCCGTGAGTGTCTAGGGAGTGTGACCCGTGAGTGTCTAGGGAGTGTGGTTTCTGATGGGTGTACGTCTGGTGGGTTTGAGTTTAAGACTGAGTTGTGAGGTCGATTTGTTTAGTGCTTGTCTGTTTAATTTAGTGTGTATGTGTTCTGTGAGTGTAATATATGTTGAGGGGTTTAGCGGGGAAGAATCCGTGAGTAGATGATTATAAAGTGCAAAATCTCTTTTGTATTCCAAACCCTCAAATCTCCTTCAGTTAGACTTATCTCAAGCACCCTTCTGGCAAGTGCAAATGAAGGGACTTTGGAAAATCCTGCAAAATCTGTCAACTTCTCTCTTCAACAACGTCTTGAAAATCTCTGCCTCAGCTTTACCCGGAAGAATGTATATAGAATATATTGTAGGTATACACATCGGCCGATATGAGACTGTGACTATATACATTTCTCAATGTGAATGGACGATACACAAACACTATATGACCAGCTGATGGGACGTTTCAATACCCTTTTGAGTCGCGTACGACTCTGAGGTCAGCTCGTATGTTCTAAAAAGATCGTACCTTCGTATTCGAGGGTCGTGCGACGTGTTCAAGGGTTCGTGCGACGTGATCAAGGGTCGTACGACGTGCTTGGGGGTCGTATCTTCGTGCTTGAGGGTCGTGCGACTTGCTCAAGAGTCGTACGACGTACTCAAAGGTCGTGCGATGTGTTCAAGGGGTCGTGCGACGTGTTCAAAGGTCGTGCGACGTGTTCAAAGGTCGTGCGACGTGTTCAAAGGTCGTGCGACGTGTTCAAAGGTCGTGCGACGTGTTCAAGGATCGTACGACGTTCTCAAAGGTCGTACGACGTTCTCAAAGGTCGTGCGACGTGTTCAAGGATCGTACGACGTGCTCGAGGGGTCGTGCGACGTGTTCAAGGATCGTGCGACGTGCTCGAGGGGTCGTGCGACGTGCTCGAGGGGTCGTACCGTCGTGCTCCAGGGAGTTAAAGTACAAGCACCACGCTTAACTGACGCAGTACAAGATGCACGAAGTCGTGGTCCTTCCTGCTTGTGCAGCAACACCACAAACGTTACTCAGCCATAAATCTGGCCAAAAAAATAACGCCACAAACGTTTCTCATACATACACCACCACCGAGAAAACGTCCTCAGATAAAATGCTACAAACGTTCCTCATACATACACCACCACCGAGAAAGCGTCCCCAGATAAAACGCCACAAACGTTCCTCATACATACACCACCACCAAGAAAACGTCCCCAGATAACGCCACAAACGTTCCTCATACATACACCACCATCGAGAAAACGTCCTCAGATAAAACGCTACAAACGTTCCTCATACATACACCACCACCGAGAAAACGTCCCCAGATAACGCCACAAACGTTCGTCATACATACACCACCATCGAGAAAACGTCCCTAGATAAAACGCCACAAACGTTCCTCATACATACACCACCATCGAGAAAACGTCCTCAGATAAAACGCTACAAACGTTCCTCATACATACACCACCACCGAGAAAACGTCCCCAGATAAAACGCCACAAACGTTCCTCATACATACACCACCACCAAGAAAACGTCCCCAGATAAAACGCCACAAACGTTCCTCATACATACACCACCACCGAGAAAACGTTCCCAACCTAGGTGTGCTACGTCACGGGACCAGGACAGACGTGTTGGGGAGGGGGAAGGAGGGGAGGAAGGAGGAGGAGGGAGGCGGGTTGAAGGGGGGGAGGCGGGTTGAGAGGGGGGGGAAAGGAAGGAAGGAAGGAAAGGGGGGGAGAGAATGAAGGGAGGGGGGGGAACCCCCGCCGGAAGATGGTACCCATCATCCAGGTCAAGGGAAGGTCAAAGGTCACGGGGTCATGTCTGGGGAAGAGGAGGAGGAGGAGGGGAAGGGTGTTGAGGGGGAGGGGAAGGGGGCGGGGGAGGTCCTCTTCCTCGACTACACACTGTCAATTGGCTATTGTGTGGGGAGTGAGACGAAAGGGGGGGGGGCAAGCTATCGCCCCCCGCTCTCCCCTTGAGAGAGAGAGAGAGAGAGAGAGAGAGAGAGAGAGAGAGAGAGAGAGAGAGAGAGAGAGAGAGAGAGAGAGAGAGAGAGAGACGTGGCCTCGACCAGGTCAAGGAAAGAGGCAAGGGAACGCCAGCTGAGAGAGAGAGAGAGAGAGAGAGAGAGAGAGAGAGAGAGAGAGAGAGAGAGAGAGAGAGAGAGAGAGAGTGTTAAGGACTCCTTCTGCTCTTCCTCCTACCCCCACCAACCCCTAAACACACACACACACACACACACACACACACACACACACACACACACACACACACACACACCACGGGCCAGCGGGCTATGTACACACACACAACTTGGCATAAATATAAACCCTGGCAAAGCGAAAACATTCCTTAGCACCCCAGCACCCCTGAACACACACACACACACACACACACACACACACACACACACACACACACACACAAACACCACATCGGATTGGAATCCACTCTGTCAAAGTTGAGGATCGACCATCTACTCAAAAACACTATATACGACCATCTACTCAAAAACACTATATACGAACATCTACTCAAAAACACTATATACGACCATCTACTCAAAAACACTATATACGAACATCTACTCAAAAACACTATATACGACCATCTACTCAAAAACACTATATACGAACATCTACTCAAAAACACTATAAACATTTTCTTTGAGGACATGAACTGTGAATTAGCCTCCTACAGGCACACCAAAGACCAAAATATAAAAGGTTTAGGTCAAATCCAAAAACAAGGAGTTTGCTGAACCTGGACACCTCAGAGAGATAGAATAGACGAATACGAAAACAAGAATTAACGCTGAATAAGTAATGTGAAGGAAAATAAAAACAAAAGAGGAACGTGTGAGGAACTGAAAACGTCATCCAAACACGATCTGGAAAGTATAAGAGAGAAGGGATCGGGTCAAACAAAAGAGGAAGAGAATAAACTTTGAAAATCATGACTGAGGACGAAGTAGGAAAAATATATATGGCCTGAAATCTATCCTCCACTCGCCCTCACGTAGGGTTAGATACCTTCATTGGAAACCATCATTCAAGACGACACTGTAAACCACTGTTGTTATTCGTTGGGTCTTGAGGCCAGCGACCAATGAGGAAGGTCATTTCTTTCCCCCACATCATCAGCGTATACGACATGGGATTGCGTCGAAGAGGAGCTGAATTTAGACCCTGATCCTTGTGTTCTCTTTGTTGTGAAGGCCGCTGTTTTATATACAGACTATACCCGCAGATATCAGTCATATATCTTATAGCATTTGAGGGCATTAACCTAAGGGTTTATAGGTATTATGTACGACATGAGCTCCCGGGGTGGGTGTAGACTAAGATGGGAACTTCAATTCTGTGTTGTCAAAAGCATCCGCCTTGGGATCCGAACGTACATGGTGTGTGTGTCTGTGTCTGTGAACTAGTCACACCAAGATGGTTCCTGTGAGTGCCCAAGATGCCACAGCACGTCCTCCTGTGATCCTAATATACACCTCCTGTGTGGGAAATCCCTCACATCAGTGTCTGTTTACCCCTCTACTGCTTCATAGTGGAGGCCTACCAAGACGTGGATGTCCCTGTCATACGCCACATCCTAGAGATAAAAAAAGGGTACAATAACAACCACCACCCCTTTACATCCTTCGTATCCTACGAAAAAAAAGGACACAATCGTCCCATCCCATCCTGCAACGGGGATTAACGTCCCTTCCCATCCTGCAACGGGGATTAACGTCCCTTCCCATCCTGCAACGGGGATTAACGTCCCTTCCCATCCTGCAACGAGGATTAACGTCCCTTCCCATCCTGCAACGGGGATTAGCGTCCCTTCCCATCGTGCACAATGACACGTCTCGGTTCGTTCACATCGCCCACACGACGTAAACAAACACCAACACCCCCCCGCCACCTGGCATGGAGCAGGGGAGGAGAGCCAGAGGAGGCCGACTTAGCGCCCCACCTTCACAGCGAACACCACACTGTCCGCCGATCTCAAGTCGCGCGTGGCGTGGGAACTCTCCCCTCCCCCCCCTAAGGGCGGCACGCGATGGAATGGGAGGGCTTGATACACCCCTCCCACCACCTCACCCTTTCTACGCCTCCTGCTACCACTGGGGAAGCTGTCCCCAACCCCCAACCCAACCCCAACAACCCCGCCCGTCCGTCCCTCCTAAACCTCTATCCGCTGTCTTGACCTTGGCTTTTGACTCTGGCGCACACGTGACCTTATCCCTGCCACAAACACGAGCCCAATCCCAAAGGGCATCGCGCTCCATCAAACCTATCCCAGAGCCACGATTTTAAGAATGCGACGTCAACACACACACACACACACACACACACACACACACACACACACACACACACACACACACACACCTGGTTTAATGAATAAACCCTGCATTCTCTCGTGAGGGGGGAGTCCAAAGGGGTTAATTGATCAACTATGGCGATCCAATCCTTTATATTTTTTGTTTCAATCAACCCCCCCTTGAACCCTTGCTTGGAACTTGAGCGTTTTTCTTTGTGTCCCCTTCTTATACTTCCGTGGCCAGGAGGCCAAGGAAGGAAGGAAGGAAGGAAGGAAGGAAGGAAGGAAGGAAGGAAGGAAGGAAGGAAGGAAGGAAGTGGCTGGAGTGAAGGATGAAGAATGGACAGAAAGTTTTTGACTGCCTAACACAGATTTTTAAGTCCGTATGTGTGTGTGTGTGTGTGTGTGTGTGTGTGTGTGTGTGTGTGTGTGTGTGTGTGTGTGTGTGTGTGTTCGTCTAGCTGCTCTCTGTCTTCACGATGATTAATCACGACACAATTATGACATTTTTCCTTCATCCGTTGCTATTTCGCTCCCGTTCTCATACGAAGATGATGCCACATACATTATAGTACATTTCACAGTCTTCAACTCAGTGGCTACTGGTCCGAAGATCTTATCGTATGACGCCACTATCACTGAGGAAAAAAAGGGAAAAAAAAGAAAATGGCTTGAGGGAAGTAAATGTCAGAGTAAGAGAAAATAGTCTGGGCCAGCAGAGAGAGAGACAGCCATGTTATCTCTCTATGTTCACCACAGCTTTTACTTCCTTCGTCATCATTCTGGTCCCTTCCAGCCAAATGGTCGCGTCGAACCTTTCCCCAGAGCACGGTGGTGTGGCCCTTGGACAAGGTAGCCCTGGCCCTTGGGCAAGGTGGCCTGGCCCTTGAGAAAGATGGCCTGGCCCTTGGGCAAGGTGGCCTAGCCCTTGCAAGGTGGCCTGGCCATTGAGTAAGGTAGCATGGCCCTTGAGTAAGATGGCCTGGCCCTTGGGCAAGGTGGCCTGGCCCTTGAGAAAGATGGCCTGGCCCTTGAGTAAGACGGCCTAGCCCTTGGGCAAGATGGCCTGGCCCTTGGCCGAACCCTTAGGGGATCAAGTCGAGGGCCAAGTCTATCTTAAAGCTAAGGGTCGCACTGCCGTGCCCCAAGGGCTGTATCGTTGTGCCCAAGGGCCTTACTGTCGTATTCAAGGGCGCGGCCCTTTGGCCAGAGAGCCCCAAAATGGGGAAGGAAAAAAAAAACACAGCATTTGAAGATACTCCACAATCCCTACAGCAACACATTCCCCCATGACAACACAATCCCCCGAGGCAAGTCAATCACCCATGACAACACAACCCTCCCCCTAGGCAATACTCACACACACCGTTGCATGGGTGGACAAATGGACCCATCCTTTTTGGGTGTGTTGTAAGTTCACTGACGCTAGAGAGGTGTGTAAAGCCTTCATCTTCCTTGATATAAAAAGCTATAAAGATGCTATTACCACTACCACCACTACTACTACTACTACTACTATTGCTACTGCTATTACTACTACTATTGCTGCTGCTACTACTACTACTACTACTAATAATAATAATAATAATAATAATAATAATGATAATAATAATAATAATAATAATAATGATAATAATAATAATAATAATAAATAAATAAACAGATAAAGGGAATCCTTACATTTTTCATTAGAAAGTATAGTGAGTGTGTGGGGCCTTCCTGTGTGAGCTGCTCCCAGCAATGATCATCGACTTGCCAAGTGGCACAACGGACGGGGCTGTCTGTCACCCAGCAAGAAGAAGAAGAAGAAGAAGAAGAAGAAGAAGAAGAAGAAGAAGAAGAAGAAGAAGAAGCAGACAAGAAAAAGGAAGAAGGAGCAGGAGAAGACAAGAAGAACAGAAGAACAAAGATGAAGGAGAAGACAAGAAGAAGAAGAAGAAGAAGAAGAAGAAGAAGAAGAAGAAGAAGAAGAAGAAGAAGAAGAAGAAAGGGGAAGACACTGAGATGACACCGAGGTTCCTGGTGACGGGGTGGGGTTGTGCCTGGGTCACAGGAGGTTCCTGGAGCTGTGCCTGGGTCACAGGAGGTTCCTGGAGTTGTGCCTGGGTTACAGGAGGTTCCTGGAGTTGTGCCTGGGTCACAGGAGATTCCTGGAGTTGTGCCTGGGTCACAGGAGTTTCCTGGAGCTGTGCCTGGGTCACAGGAGGTTCCTGGAGTTGTGCCTGGGTTACAGGAGGCTCCTGGAGTTGTGCCTGGGTTACAGGAGGTTTCTGGAGTTGTGCCTGGGTCACAGGAGGTTCCTGGAGTTGTGCCTGGGTCACAGGTGGTTCCTGGAGTTGTGCCTGGGTCACAGGTGGTTCCTGGAGTTGTACCTGGGTTACAGGAGGTTCCTGGAGTTGTGCCTGGGTCACAGGAGGTTCCTGGAGTTGTGCCAGGGTCACAGGAGGTTCCTGGAGCTGTGTCTGGGTCACAGGAGGTTCCCGGAGTTGTGCCAGGGTCACAGGAGGTTCCCGGAGTTGTGCCAGGGTCACAGGAGGTTCCCGGAGTTGTGCCAGGGTCACAGGAGGTTCCCGGAGCTGTGCCTGGGTCACAGGAGGTTCCTGAAGTTGTGCCTGGGTCACAGGAGGTTCCCGGAGTTGTGCCTGGGTCACAGGAGGTTCCTGGAGTTGTGCCAGGGTCACAGGAGGTTCCTGGAGTTGTGCCAGGGTTGCTGGAGGTTCCTGGAGAGGCGCCAGGGTTGCTGGAGGTTGCTGGAGTTGTGCCTGGGGTTGCTGGAGGTTCCTGGAGTTGTGCCTGGGGTTGCTGGAGGTTGCTGGAGTTGTGCCTGGGGTTGCTGGAGGTTCCTGGAGTTGTGCCAGGGTTGCTGGAGGTTCCTGGAGAGGCGCCAGGGTTGCTGGAGGTTCCTGGAGTTGTGCCTGGGGTTGCTGGAGGTTCCTGGAGTTGTGCCAGGGTCACAGGAGGTTCCTGGAGTTGTGCCAGGGTTGCTGGAGGTTCCTGGAGAGGCGTCAGGGTTGCTGGAGGTTCCTGGAGTTGTGCCTGGGGTTGCTGGAGGTTCCTGGAGTTGTGCCAGGGTTGCTGGAGGTTCCTGGAGAGGCGCCAGGGTTGCTGGAGGTTCCTGGAGAGGCGCCAGGGTTGCTGGAGGTTCCTGGAGAGGCGCCAGGGTTGCTGGAGGTTGCTGGAGAGGCGCCAGGGTTGCTGGAGGTTCCTGGAGAGGCGCCAGGGTTGCTGGAGGTTCCTGGAGAGGCGCCAGGCTTGCTGGAGTGCCGCGGGCGTGGCCTTAGGTCCCTTGTTGTTACAGCTGGTGCCCGTGAAGGGCGGAGGTGATGTCCCACGCGAGTCCTGGACTCGGGGACGAGGCGTCACAATGAAGGGGACATGTTGGGAGTCGCGGTGGGACGTCTCCTGACGGAGGGGACGCCCTTAGGGCGAGCCCGAGACGTCGCAAGCTTCCGACCGAGACCTCTCTCTCTCTCTCTCTCTCTCTCTCTCTCTCTCTCTCTCTCTCTCTCTCTCTCTCTCTCGACCCCCACGGTGGACCTGAGGTCACGCTCCCTAAGGGCGTCCAGACCCACAGCTCCCGATCTGGGTCGGAGACCGAAGGTGAGGGACCGGGGAGGTGGGGGGGGGTTTAGTACAGCTGGAAGGTTTTGGGGTGGGTTGGGTGGAGGCGCCCCGCGCCTTACCCCACCCATCCAACCCACCCAACCCACCCCAACGACATGATATTTTTCCCCCCCCCCTTTTTTTTCTGGGGATTTTCCTTAGGTCAGGCGAGGTCAAACAAGGTCACGACTTCGTCAGCGTGGAGCGACAGGGTCCCCTACACTCCCACAAGGCATCGCAGGTCGCGCGAGGTCAGCTGGCTACAGTAAACAAACCCTGATTACAGTCAACAAACCCTAATTCCCTCATGTCAACACAGATGGTCGGTAATAAACGCCACACGAATACTAGGAAAAACGCCCAAAGAACACGAGGGGAAATACCCCAAACGAATACTAGGAAAAAAAACGCCCAAAGAACACGAGGGGAAAATACCATATACGAATACTAGGAAAAACGCCCAAACGAATACTGGGAAAAACGCCCAAACGAATACTAGGAAAAACGCCCAAATGAATACTAGGAAAAACGCCCAAACGAATACCAGGAAAAACGCCCAAACGAATACTAGGAAAAACG
The DNA here is from genome assembly GCF_036320965.1 of Panulirus ornatus. NCBI lineage: Eukaryota > Metazoa > Arthropoda > Malacostraca > Decapoda > Palinuridae > Panulirus > Panulirus ornatus. The sequence continues at coordinate 14,826,405 of NC_092294.1, forward strand.
CCCAAACGAATACTAGGAAAAACGCCCAAATGAATACTAGGAAAAACGCCCAAACGAATACAAGGAAAACCAAATCATGGCCAAGATGGCCTTCAAGGAAAAGCTGGGCAGGTTCCCACGGCGTGAAGAACACCCAGCGGCACAGAACAGCTTGGCAGAACAGGAGGTCGTGAACAGCGGGAGGAACTGGAGAACGAGAGAGCACCAGGGGGGGGGGGTCGTCCCGTCATGTACATGAGGAAGGGGGTCGTCCAGTCGTGTACACGAGGGAGGGTCGTCTCGTCGTGTACACGAAGGGGGAGGGGGTCGTCCAGTCGTGTACACAAGAGGGGGTCGTTCCGTCGTGTACACGAGGGGGAGGGTGTCGTCCCGTCGTGTGCACGAGGGGGAGGGGATCGTCCCGTCGTGCACACGAGGGAGGGAGGGTCGTCTCGTCGTGTACACGAAGGGGGTGTCGTCCCGTCGTGTACACAAGAGGGGGAGGGTGTCGTCCCGTCGTGTACATGAGGGAGGGTCGTCCCGTCGTGTACACGAAGGGGGTGGGGGTCGTCCCGTCGTGTACAAGGGGGGGTCGTGGTCGTCCTGTCGTGTACACGAGGGGGAGGGGGTCGTCTCGTCGTGTACACGAGGGAGGGGGTCGTGGTCGTCTCGTCGTGTACACGAGGGGGAAGGGGTCGTCCCGTCGTGCACAAGAGGGGGTCGTGGTCGTCTCGTCGTGTACACGAGGGGGAGGGGGTCGTCCCGTCGTGTACAAGGGGTAAGTTAAGCCAAAGTCCCCTTTAACCTTTCCTCAGTGACCCACTTGTTATAGAGATGTGATAGGCACTTCCTGACAATACTGTCGCACCAGTGACGAATATTACCTCGCTTTCGCACACCCACAGGATACTTCTCTCTGGTCCTGTCGCACCAGTGACGAATATTACCTCCCTTTCGCACCCACAGGATACTGCTCTCTGATACTGTCGCACCAGTGAGGAATATTACCTTGCTTTCGCACACCCACAGGATACTTCTCTCTGGTCCTGTCGCACCAGTGAGGAATATTACCTTGCTTTCGCACACCCACAGGATACTTCTCTCTGATACTGTCTCACCAGTGACGAATATTACCTTGCTTTCGCACCCACAGGATACTTCTCTCTGGTCCTGTCGCACCAGTGACGAATATTACCTTGCTCTCGCACCCACAGAATACTTTCCTCGGGCCCTGTCGCACCAGTGACGAATATTACCTTGCTTTCGCACCTACAGGATACTTCTCTCTGGTCCTGTCGCACCAGTGAGGAATATTACCTTGCTTTCGCACCCACAGGATACTGCTCTCTGATACTGTCGCACCAGTGACGAATATGATCTTGCTTTCGCACACCCACAGGATATTGCTCTCTGGTCCTGTCGCACCAGTGAGGAATATGACCTTGCTTTCGCACACCACAGGATACTTCTCTCTGGTCCTGTCGCACCAGTGACGAATATTACCTTGCTTTCGCACACCCACAGGATACTGCTCTCTGGTCCTGTCGCACCAGTGACGAATATTACCTTGCTTTCGCACACCACAGGATACTTTCCTCGGGCCCTGTCGCACCAGTGACGAATATTACCTTGCTTTCGCACCTACAGGATACTTCTCTCTGGTCCTGTCGCACCAGTGAGGAATATTACCTTGCTTTCGCACCCACAGGATACTGCTCTCTGATACTGTCGCACCAGTGAGGAATATGATCTTGCTTTCGCACACCCACAGGATATTGCTCTCTGGTCCTGTCGCACCAGTGAGGAATATGACCTTGCTTTCGCACACCACAGGATACTTCTCTCTGGTCCTGTCGCACCAGTGACGAATATTACCTTGCTTTCGCACACCCACAGGATACTGCTCTCTGATACTGTCGCACCAGTGACGAATATTACCTTGCTCTCGCACACCCACACGATACTGCTCTGTGGTCTTCCCTGACCATGGACTTAATATACCTCTCTCGTCGAGCATCTATTCTCATTAGAAATAGATCCCTGAGTGGGAGGGTCTTTGACATTGAGAGAGAGAGAGAGAGAGAGAGAGAGAGAGAGAGAGAGAGAGAGAGAGAGAGAGAGAGAGAGAGAGAGAGAGAGAGACCTCTCCCATATGTACATAAACCAGGGTCACACACACACACACACACCCCTCTTCTCCCCACTTCACACCTCTCTCCCCACTTCACCTCTCTCCCCCCCCCCGTCTCCCCACGCCATCTTGGGGGTTAGAACCACCTGCTCTTGCAGTCTGGCGGCATCACCATCTGCCACGCCATCTGGCACCATCCTCAGGTTAGGGGGGAGGGGGGAGGAGGGCCCGTGTGGCACCATCTGTCCGAAAGGAGAGCAGCGACCGGGCCCCACCCCAGCTGGTTACTCGGGCCCCCCAGACCACCTGCAAGGCACGAACGAACCATCTGGCGGCACCTAGACCACCTGCAAGGCACCAACGAACCATCTGGCGGCACCCAGACCACCTGCAAGGTACGAACGAACCATCTGGCGGCCCCTAGACCACTTGCAAGGCACGAACGAACCATCTGGCTGCCCCCAGACCACCTGCAAGGCACGAACGACCCATCTGGCGGCCCCTAGACCATCTGCAAGGCACGAACGAACCATCTGGCGGCCCCTAGACCATCTGCAAGGCACGAACGAACCATCTGGCGGCCCCCAGACCATCTGCAAAGGCACGAACGAACCATCTGGCGGCCAGCGCTCAATCCTTGGCACGGACCACACCACCCCACCCAGACCACCCACCCTCCTCTCCCTCCCCCTCCCCCCCAACTCCCCCCTCACCAGCTGGCAGCGTCATCATCGAACGCTTGGCAAGGCCCCACCGCCGCCGCAGCCGCCCCACCACCACGTCGTGGCTGCGGCACATCATCGTCCTCTGTGACCAATGGCTTCTGGACACCTCACCTCACCCCCACCTGCGTCATCACTGCCAGACGTACGTGTATCTTGACGTACCTGCTGCCAGACGTACGGGTAACTTGACGTACCTACTGCCAGACATACGGGTAACTTGACGTACCTGCTGCCAGACGTACGGGTAACTTGACGTACCTGCTGCCAGACGTACGGGTAACTTGACGTACCTGCCGCCAGACGTACGTGAAACTTGACGTACCTGCTGCCAGACGTAAGCGTAACTTGACGTACCTGCCGCCAGACGTACGTGAAACTTGACGTACCTGCTGCCAGACGTACCTGCTGCCAGACGTACCTGTAACTTGACGTACCTGCTGCCAGACGTACCTGAAACTTGATGTGCCCGCTGCCAGGCGTACGTGCTGCCAGACGTACGGGTAACTTGACGTACCTGGAAGAAGAAAATATACTGTAGCATTCGATCCTGATCTATCGACGTCGATACAGCTGTAGTCACATGAATACAGTTGTATTTTACAACGACCTGAACGAATTTATTTACAGTGATATAATTGGAGGACAGGTACCTAGTTCTCATATGTAGAGGGATGAAGTTGAAACATCTAAGTCAAAATGTCTTAGAATTTTGATAATTTCAAAGTATAGAAAGTGTGTGTGTGTGTGTGTGTGTGTGTGTGTGTGTGTGTGTGTGTGTGTGTGTGTGTGTGTGTGTGTGTGTGATCAGACACTCACAGATGAGTGTGGTAAAGATTAGAAAGGAATACAGGTCATTCAAGGAGAATGACCTACAAACTGGACTTGAAATAACGTATTTATCAAGTCTCTTTTATTTATTTATCAAGTCTCTCTATATCTGTTTCCTTGCGCTACCTCGCAAACGCGGGAGACAGCGACAAAGCAAAACAAAAAAAAATATAAATAATCAAGTCTCTTCTCCAACGTGTATGTGGTAAATCATTCCACATGTTCACAATCCACTTGAAGGGAAAAAAAAAAAGGCACTTCAATTCATTGAGGTAAAATATTTTGAAGCCTTCGCTTCTGTCTTCATCATTATAGACGAATTGTCTTTAATTAGTCTGTGCCATCAAGATAATGAGCAAAACCTCTGATCATTTTCAGTACCTGCGTTTGATCCCTTCTTCACCTTCTCTTTCCAAAGACAAATACAGGATCTGATTCTCACTCCACGAAGCATCCTGGTCCTCCAGGATGTAAAATGGAATCGGATCTTCTTTGGCGTTGGAGGAGTGATTGAAGACATCTTGTGTGTGTGTGTGTGTGTGTGTAGAGACGCAATTTATTCTAAAGGTGAGGCACTTGCCCAGCAGCGTAACGTAGGGCTGCACGCAAGGCCCCCTGACTTGTCTGTGGTGACATGGAGAGAAATGAGACCATTGGGGCGAAATGGAGTAAGAGTTCGTCCAGGAAATCGACCCTACAAAGGATTACTGGGGATGTACACACACACACACACACACACACACACACACACACACACACACACACACACACACACACACACACACAAGAACGACCCCATTGTTGCAACAGCCTAAAAGACGACTCCAATCCTGGCCCTTGGAACGACTCAATACCACAAGACGACCCTATCAAGGTATCTGAGACGACCCCAAGCCATAGCCTCTCGCACGACCCCCATTGGGAAAGCCTTCTGGACGACCCTTTCCTAATCGTCCCCCCTCCCCCCCCTACCCCAAACAAACGACCCAGCAGCAGCCTTGGACAGTGGTCCCTATACAGGCCCCACTGCTGCTCCCAAGGACGACCCAGTGCTCCGTCCGTCCCCATCCCAACATGATCCCAATATGTTCTACGAACGACAGAGAGAAATCTTCAAGAAGGACGACCCTCTCCTTTTGAAGGGCGACCCCCCCTCCTTTGAAGGACGACCCCCTCCTTTGAAGGACGACCCCCCTCCTTTGAAGGAATAAGGGACACTCTCCACCTTCAAATTACTACAAATCCCTCGACTCATGACTTCCCTATCCTTTAGGGATCCCTACCAAAAAAAAACCCTTAAAAAAGCGATTCCCTTTTGAGGGACCTTAACACAAACCTATGTAGCAAAAAAAAAACCTTAAAAAAGCGATTCCCTTTTGAGGGACTTTAACACAAACCTATGTAGTAAAAAAACAAAAAAAAACTTAAAAAAAGCGATTCCCTTTTGAGGGACTTTAACACACACCTGTGTAGTAATCCACGTTAACGTAATCCACGTAAATGTAATCTAAATGTAATCTAATGTAAAATCCCAGTGGGTTCCGACACCACCAACAGAGAACGGGAGAGGGACGGGTTGGTGAAAGTGAGAGTGTGGATAACTGGAGAGGAATAAAAGGGAGAGGGTGTGAGAGGCAGTTGTGAGTGGCAGAAGGTAAAAGTGGTCAGATGAGGAGAGAGGGGGGGTGGTGTGGCGTGGCGGTGACCTTCATACCTCGAACCATCTGGTGATGGCGTGGTGGTGATGGTGATGGTGGTGTGGTGGTGTGGTGGTGGCGTGGTGGTGTGGTGGTGGTGATGGTGATGGTGATGGCGTGGTGGTGGTGATGGCGTGGTGATGGTGATGGTGTGGTGGTGGTGTGGTGGTGGTGGGTGGTGGTGAGGTGTGGTGGTGATGGCGTGGTGGTGGTGGTGGCGTGGTGGTGGTGATGGTGTGGTGATGGTGAGTGTGGTGGTGATGGTGTGGTGATGGTGATGGTGTGGTGGTGGTGATGGTGTGGTGATGGTGATGGTGTGGTGGTTGTGATGGTGTGGTGATGGTGATGGTGTGGTGGTGGTGATGGTGTGGTGGTGGTGATGGTGTGGTGGTGGTGATGGTGGTGGTGGTGATGGTGATGGTGATGGCGTGGTGGTGGTGATGGCGTGGTGATGGTGATGGTGTGGTGGTGGTGTGGTGGTGGTGGGGTGATGGTGGTGATGGTGTGGTGGTGGTGATGGCGTGGTGGTGGTGATGGTGTGGTGATGGTGATGGTGTGGTGGTGGTGATGGTGTGGTGGTGGTGATGGTGGCGTGGTGGTGGTGATGGTGTGGTGGTGGTGATGGTGTGGTGATGGTGATGGTGTGGTGGTGGTGATGGTGTGGTGGTGGTGATGGTGGCGTGGTGGTGGTGATGGTGTGGTGGTGGTGATGGTGGCGTGGTGGTGATGATGGCGTGGTGGTGGTCATGGCGTGGTGGTGGTGATGGCGTGGTGAGGGAGGGGAAGGGGGGGGGGCGCTTTCCTCTTCCTCTTCCTCCTCCTCCAACTACTTCCATCACCACCACCATCACTCTGACCTCCTCCTCCTCCTCTCTCCCTCCTTCCTCTCTCCCTCACCAGCATGACCACCTCATCCGTCTCCTCCCGCCACCAGCCACCCCCTCCTCAATTTCCCCCACCTACACACACACACACACACACACACACACACACACAAAACAATGGTGCTCTGGGGGGGCCGGGCCCTTGGCGTTACGCTGGGGTGGGTGGGGAGGTGGGCGCCCTCATAGCTGGGGCGTTGCAGCGGGGGGGAGGAGGGTGTGTGTTCGTGGGGGGGGGTGAGTATGCTAGCGTATGTCAACCCTCTCCCCCTCCCCCCGATGCAACACCTCCCTCCCTCCCTCCCCCCCACACCAACACATCCCCCCCCCACACAACCCCCCCAGCAGGAGGCAAAAACTAGATATCCTTTACGAAGGAGACGAAGCCATGGCTCCTGCAAGCTGGACGTGTGGGGAAAGGCCAAAGTAGTGGCCGGGGAGTACTCGCTCCTGGGGCACGTGGGCCTCCTGAAGGTGCGGGAGAAACCCCTACTGACAGCAGGCCCTCCTGAAACTCACGCAGGGGCCTCCTGAAGGTGCGGGAGGAGCCCCTACTGACGCAGGGCCTCCTGAAGGTGTAGGAGGAACCCCTACTGACGCAGGACCTCCTGAAACTCACGCAGGGGCCTCCTGAAGGTGCGGGAGGAACCCCTACTGACGCAGGGGCCTCCTGAAGGTGCAGGAGGAACGCCTTCTGACGCAGGGGCCTCCTGAAGGTGCAGGAGGAACCCTTACTGACGCAGGGGCCTCCTGAAGGTGCGGGAGGAACCCCTACTGACGCAGGGGCCTCCTGAAGGTGCAGGAGGAACCCCTATTGACGCAGGGCCTCCTGAAGGTGCAGGAGGAACGCCTACTGACGCAGGGGCCTCCTGAAGGTGCAGGAGGAACGCCTCCTGACGCAGGGCCTCCTGAAGGTGCAGGAGGAACGTCTACTGACGCAGGGGCCTCCTGAAGGTGCGGGAGGAGCCCCTACTGACGCAGGGGCCTCCTGAAGGTGCAGGAGGAACCCTTACTGACGCAGGGGCCTCCTGAAGGTGGTCTTTGTGATGGTGGGGTGGGGGGGGTGTGACTGTAGGGGCATTGAGAGGTGGAGGGGGTTTGGGGGGGTTTGGGGGAGAACCCCCAGCCCCATTAGGGAGGGGGTGGGGGGGAGAGAAAAAGTCAACGAAGAAGAGAGAGAGAGAGAGAGAGAGAGAGAGAGAGAGAGAGAGAGAGAGAGAGAGAGAGAGAGAGAGAGAGAGAGAGAGCATCAAAGAGACAGGAGGAGACAGGAGATCACAACAGATATCTCCTGTCTATATAGAGAGAGACATACCATCTATCGCTTCTTACCCCCCCAACCCCCACATTACCGTCTACCCCCGTCTACCCAACACGTGAGGAACAGCTAGGGCGAGTGGAAGCCGTGGACAGGGCCAGAGTACGCCTTGCGGGAGAGCGAGTAAAGCGCTACGCCCCGTCGCTGGGTCACTCCGACGCCCTGCTCCACACAGTTACTCCCCTAAGGGGCATTATTCATTCTAGTTCTTCTAGTTACTGACTAGATTGCCACTACTACTACTACTGTAGTAGTAGTAGTAGTAGTAGTAGTAGTAGTAGTAACAGTGTCATTAATATCATTATCATTATCATTACAATTATCATCATTATCATTAGTGTTATGATAACGATGATGATGATCATTATCATGACCCGTGTAAATGTAGTTCACATAACTGTATATATGCCAGCAGAGGTGTGAGGCTGAACTCCCCACCACAGGGGTCAGAGCGCCACTGCTATAAACTGGGGTTCTCGCCCTTCCGCATACCTCCCCCTGTTATAGCACGCTATGGCCTTGATCGAGTCGACTTCCCCTTGAGCTATCTTCGAGACCAGTTTCTTATCATATATCCAGGTTGGCATGGCTGTACGGCGCCCTGGGCACGGCTGCACGGCGCCCTGGGCACGGCGGTGTACGGCCCCGTGGCCACGGCGCCCTTGTGGCCCAGCCGAGACAGAGAAAGAAGAGAGAAAAGATAGAAGTGAGTTGGGAGGTCCCCAAGTCGACAGGGCAGTGTTACCAACGAAGCCGATGGTCCCTTGGCGATGCTGTCCACCGGTCTCCGTTGGCAACGCTGGAGCTCTCTGACCTCCAGCCCAGCTGTGACCCTCGTTGACCTTACGTGCTCGGGGTGTGGCATCAAAAGGACATGTCCTTTCACCATCACAAAAAAAAAAAAAAACACTGAGGGTATTTTCTCTTGCTGGTACGTACCATTCAAGGCCACCGTCTCATGATGGTACGTACCTTACACCTTACGATGGTTTGGGATGGTCTTCTACCCTCCCACAGCTGGGGTCTGGCACCTTACCTTACCTTACGTATACCTTACGATGGTTTGGGATGGTCTTCTACCCTCCCACAGCTGGGTCTGGCACCTTACCTTACCTTACGTATACCTTACGATGGTTTGGGATGGTCTTCTACCCCCACAGCTGGGGTCTGGCACCTTACCTTACCTTACGTATACCTTACGATGGTTTGGGATGGTCTTCTACCCCCCACAGCTGGGTCTGGCACCTTACCTTACCTTACGTATACCTTACGATGGTTTGGGATGGTCTTCTACCCTCCCACAGCTGGGTCTGGGACCTTACCTTACCTTACGTATACCTTACGATGGTTTGGGATGGTCTTCTACCCCCCACAGCTGGGTCTGGCACCTTACCTTACCTTACGTATACCTTACGATGGTTTGGGATGGTCTTCTACCCCCACAGCTGGGGTCTGGCACCTTACCTTACCTTACGTATACCTTACGATGGTTTGGGATGGTCTTCTACCCCCCACAGCTGGGTCTGGCACCTTACCTTACCTTACGTATACCTTACGATGGTTTGGGATGGTCTTCTACCCTCCCACAGCTGGGTCTGGGACCTTACCTTACCTTACGTATACCTTACGATGGTTTGGGATGGTCTTCTACCCCCCACAGCTGGGTCTGGCACCTTACCTTTCCTACGACGTGACAAATTATGTAAATGAAGTCAAATGTGAGCATAGGGCCGACTTCGCGATGTCTTCTCCCGTGGCCCAAATTGAAGTCCCTACCATATGCAAATGAGTCATCATGTCCTCTCCCCCCTTGGCCTCCATTTCCTCCTTACAGACGTCCGAGGACACGCGCGCTTCCGTCCCATCCCGGGTGGTCGGTCCTCTGATATGCATACTGCAGTCCGGGGACATATACGTCCCCATCTCAGGCTGTCCCTTACTATACTTAAAGGCGTCTGGGGACATATGACACACGTCCCCAGGACGCCCCATCTATTGTACTGTACGGGGAGGGAGTTCTATACTCGTGGGGGCGCGCCTCATCTCTTGTACTGTACGGGGAGGGAGTTCTACACTCGTGGGGGCGCCCCATCTCTTGTACTGTACAGGGAGGGAGTTCTACACTCGTGGGGGCGCCCCATTTCTTGTACTATACAGGGAGGGAGTTCTACACTCGTGGGGGACGCCCCATCTCTTGTACTGTACGGGGAGGGAGTTCTACACTCGTGGGGGCGCCCCATTTCTTATACTATACAGGGGAGGGAGTTCTACACTCGTGGGGGGGGGCCCATCTCCCAAACATTCCCCATCACATAATTTCTCAAACACCTGTGGGCTACGTACACCCACATTATCATCATACCCAGAAGGACGAAAATAAAATGTAATTTGATACATCTTCTTTGATAAATTCCCCTTCTCAACATCACGTCATATTCTACTAAACACTTTACCCTTGACGTCATCAAAGTGATTTATAAGTGTGTGTGTGTGTGTGTGTGTGTGTGTGTGTGTGTGTGTGTCCCACAACCAGATATACCTGTTCACTCCACGTGTATCTAAACAGGTCTTCCCCAGACCTAAGACAGCCCGGGTGTGTGTACTAATGAGAAATATTATATTCCACACCTCAGGTCCCCCCCCCAGCGAATTGGTGCGAAACGCTCTATTGCTCACATGTATGTCTCTGGGAGCAACGGTGAGAAAGACAGTATATTTCCCTGGTATAATATAGAGGAGGGTGTATACTTCACTAGTATAATATATAGGGGGTGTATATATCCCTGGTATAATACAGAGGAGGGTGTATTCTTCACTGGTATAATATAGCGGGGTGTATATATCCCTGGTATAATATAGAGGAGGGTGTATACTTCACTGGTATAATATAGGGGGGTGTATATATCCCTGGTATAATATAGAGGAGGGTGTATACTTCGCTGGTATAATATAGCGGGGTGTATATATCCCTGGTATAATATAGAGGAGGGTGTATACTTCGCTGGTATAATATAGCGGGGTGTATATATCCCTGGTATAATATAGAGGAGGGTGTATACTTCACTGTTATAACACAGAGGGTGTATATATCCCTGGTATAATATAGAGGAGGGTGTATACTTCACTGGTATAATATAGAGGAGGGTGTATATATCCCTAGAGAGAGAGAGAGAGAGAGAGAGAGAGAGAGAGAGAGAGAGAGAGAGAGAGAGAGAGAGAGAGAGAGTTCTGTGACCCAAGGCCTTAAAGAAAGACGTCCCAAAACACCCCACCCACCAATCCCCCCCAAAAAAAAAATCCCACTCCAACCCCCTCATCCCCACCCCCCCCTCCATCCCCACAAACTCCACGACACACCGTCAACTCTCTCGACCAACCCACCCCCTCCCTCCCTCCTCACCCCCCTCCCCCCCAGCACCAAGACCACCCCCCCCCTCCTCTCCGGGGGCACTTCGTGGCCGTCATCATGCACCACTAAACTACCGTACCATAACGAGTAACGGTACACGCGCCATAAAACCGTACCGTCCACAGGAACGGTACACGTCCCATACACCCGTACCATGTACAGGAACGGTACACGCGCCATAAAACCGTACCGTCCACAGGAACGGTACACGTCCCATACACCCGTACCATGTACAGGAACGGTACACGCCCCCATACACCCGTACCATGTACAGGAACGGTACACGCCCCCATACACCCGTACCATGTACAGGAACGGTACATGTGCCATACACCCGTACCATGTACAGGAACGGTACACGCCCCATACACCCGTACCATGTACAGGAACGGTACACGCCCCCATACACCCGTACCATGTACAGGAGAGAGAGAGAGAGAGAGAGAGAGAGAGAGAGAGAGAGAGAGAGAGAGAGAGAGAGAGAGAGACTCGCTCGCTCCCACACTTCTTGCCCCCGACCGCTCGTGGAAGCCTCAGCGGCACATGTGGCCTCCAGCCATCCACACACGCGACTGGGCACACTCGCCCCGCTAGTTCCTGTGGTCTTGGGCTCGCCTCGCCTAACATGATACCGATCCTCTCCCATCGGCACAATCCAGGCCTTCCGGTACCTCCTGATGCTCCTCCCGTCTTCCCTGGGTGACCGCAAGCGGGATCTAAGAACATGAGAGGGGGATCGGGGTCATGGGAAGGTGTTGGAATGGATCTATGGCCATGAAAGGGGGGTCGGGTCATGGGAAGGTGTTGGAATGGATCTATGGCCATGATAGAGGGGGGTCGGGTCATGGGAAGGTGTTGGAATGGATCTATGGCCATGATAGAGGGGGGTCGGGTCATGGGAAGGTGTTGGAATGGATCTATGGCCATGATAGAGGGGGGTCGGGTCATGGGAAGGTGTTGGAATGGATCTATGGCCATGAGAGAGGGGGTCGGGGTCATGGGAAGGTGTTGGAATGGATCTATGGCCATGATAGAGGGGGGTCGGGTCATGGGAAGGTGTTGGAATGGATCTATCTATGGCCATGATAGGGGGTCATGGGAAGGTGCTGGAATGGATCTAAGGCCATGAGAGGGGTCATGGGAAGGCGTTGGAATGGATCTATCTATGGCCACACAGGGGGTTATGGGAAGGCGTTGGAATGGATTTAAGGCCATGAGAGGGGGTCATGGGTAGGTGTTGGACTGGATCTATGGCCATGAGAGGGGGTCATGGGAAGGCGTTGACTGGATCTATGGCCACAGTTTTGCTAACTTAAGGGATTTATCAATGCAAGATCTAGGGTACTTTAACTTAGATCCAACAGAATATATCTTCTCACACTCATCATCAATAAACTCTGGACTGCAAATACGTAATGCCCTTAGGAACATAGATTGAAATGATGATAATTTAACTCTGTCATGTTGAGATGAGTAACAATGAATATATGAGCATACATTGGTAGGTTTTCTGTATATGCTAAATCCCTTAAGTTAGCAAAGAAATCATTTTATAGAGTTGAGCCCAAACATCCCATTGATACCAAGAATCTTTTAGTTCTCCCTTATAATAATAATTTCACTTTACTTCCCATGTTGCTTAAATCCTTTAATGTAAATGTTGCCTTTAGCAACAATAATACTGTAAAGAATATCTTATTTAGGAATTCACCAGAAAATTCTCTTGGATGCATCTGTAAAGTGCCATGTGGAAATTGTGATAAATTTTATGTTGGTCAGACTGGTAAGGATCTTTCTGTTAGACTTAAGCAACATAAATATAGTATAAGAACGGGACAAGAATCGAATGCCTTGTTTAATCACGTTAAAAACTATGATCATTGTATTGACTGGAGTAATGCCATCTCAGTTATTAACTCCAACTCTATTAACAAAAAAAATATCATTGAATCTTCTATTATTAAATACGCAAAGAATTATAATCTTAATATTAGTGATAGTCTATACAAATTAGATAACTTTATTGTTGATAAAATGTGTAAAATGATAAGTTTATGAACGCTCGTTGTATGTTTTGGAAAATCACATGTTTACCAAATAGCGTCCTAGCTTCGTCTCTTCGATGTTTATCAACTGACTTATATTTCTCTCATGTGTCTCCCCTGATGATGTGATTATGACACGAAAGTGCACTTGGGAACTTATCGTGTTTCCTTTTCCCCGTGGACTCATAGGGACATCTTGATCACGCACAAAATTGTGATCCTTTCCAATATATACAGCGTTAATCTGAAAATGTCAACTCGATAGTTGAGGCAAAAATTAGGAAAAAAGTCCTTCAAGGTCAGGTTTGGAGTAACATGACCCTCGAAGGGTCGAAGCTCAAGGTCAAAACAAGGTCATCCGGGTGAAAGGTAAGGTCAGGTTATCTCTGGGCAGAAAGCTAATATTTCGGTCGCTATAAAGAGGTTGGCGAAGGGTCGGATAATTCGAGATAATGATGATTCTCCTTACACCGAAGCTGAGTCCGGTTAATAGGAAAGTTCTAAAATCCGGATAAGCGTAGGTGGGAGGTGTTGACCAAAGCTGAGTCCGGTTAATTGGGAGGTTCTAAAATTCGGATGAGCGAAGGTGGGACGTTTTCAGTTCTCCGGTAAAACAAAGTGTGTGGACGCCAAGGCTCCGGTGGGTACCACTCATGGTCCTCCAGTCCCTTTCGGGCAGAGGCCTCCGGCTCAGTTGACCGACCCAAACATCCCCCCCCCTCCCCCCCCACCCCCGAACAACCCGTCCACTCCCGAGAGAGAGAGAGAGAGAGAGAGACGCGTTCAGCGAGATCTCAAAAAAATCTCTCTCTCTCTCTCTCTCTCTCTCTCTCTCTCTCTCTCTCTCTCTCTCTCTCTCTCTCTCTCTCTCTCTCTCTCCGGGTGCAGCGGCGTTTCAAATACCGTCCAGTCATTATGAACACTCCTCGAGAGAGCCGGATGTTTACGACAGATTTCTCCTGTCCTGTCTGATGGTGGAATCACAGGTGCAAAATTGCACAAGTGCCATTTGGACATCTTAAAATTCCATTGGTGTCATTTGGACACCTTAAAATTCCATTGGTGTCATTTGGACATCATAAAATTCCATTGGTGTCACTTGGGCATCATAAAATTCCATTGGTGTCGATTGGACATCTTAAAATTCCATTGGCACCACTTGGACATCTTAAAATCCCATTGGCACCACTTGGACATCTTAAAATTCCATTGGCGCCACTTAGACATCTTAAAATTCCATGGTGCCAATTGGACATCATAAAACTTCATTGGCACCAATTGGACATCTTAAAATTCCATTGGCGCCATTTGGAGAAGTATACAGTATAAATTCAGAGACCATTCCATGTGTAAATCCTCTCTCTCCCGTAAGCAGATCCTACAGGAAACTCAAAGGGATTTCAGTGGGTCCAAGGACCACTGAATTCCCCCCCCCTCTCTCTATCTCTATCTATCTATCTATCTATCTATCTATCTATCTCTATCTATCTATCTATCTATCTATCTATCTATCTATCTCGTCTGGACGCGTCGCAAGATCCAGCCGACCCCTGAGGAGGCAGAAGGTGTAACAAGGTCATAGAATGATCCCCCCATATATCACATTTTTTTAACACTGTTCCTTCCTTCATATCATAGAATGATCCCCCATATATCACATTTTTTGCAGACCCACCCCAGGGAGGGGAGAGAAGGGGGGCAAAATAGAGTTATGACAGAGGCCACTTTAAGGGCTAAAATCTTCGCTCAGGGCGAAGGTATTCCACCTACAGAGGATTGTGGGTTAGGTGTGTCATCACACTCAGTAATAAGGTTAAGTTGGGTCAATTGGGGGTTAAGTGACCTTTTATGAATGCGAGGGGGGGGGGGGTAAATGGTGGCTTTTAAGGCCTTTGGGGTCTTGATGAAAAGTTCTAAGGTCAAAGTGTGACCTAGGTCAAGTGATGGTCATATTTAAGGTCCAGTGACGCATCAAAAGGTGAGGTCAGGATAAGTGAGGTCACCAGAGGTCAAGTTCAACTATGCGAGGTCAAAGAGGGGCTTGAAGTGTGGATAAAGTTAGAAGACAATAACCAGTAAGAGTCGTACCACTTCGACCCATAGTTCAGCAAGGCTTGGGGTTATTACATGCCTTTGCCTTACATTAAATAAATAAATAAATAAGTATATATATATATATATATATATATATATATATATATATATATATATATATATACATTTGTCGCATCATGACTTTAAACATGAGGATTTCACTTTAAAAAGGGGGCCAACTTTCCTGCAAGCGATGCTTGTCAAAGATGCCAGTCTCGAAAACCAGTTTCCACAAGTGGGGGAGGGAGGGAGGGAGGGAGGGAGGGAGAGAGAGAGAGAGAGAGAGAGAGAGAGAGAGAGAGAGAGAGAGAGAGAGAGAGAGAGAGAGAGAGAGAGAGTGGGGAGGGGGGGTTACTGCTGCTTCAGTTAAACTGTTATCGGAATATGTGTCTTTATCTTGGCTTTGTTTACTTCCTTTAAAACCGCATCAGTTACCATAAAGACATTTGTGGACATGGGTGTATGTGTGTGTGTGTGTGTGTGTGTGTGTGTGTGTGTGTGTGTGTGTGTGTGTGTGTGTGTGTGTGTGTGTGTGTGTGTGCGCATTCCATTTCTGCCAACACACACACTCAAGTCTCTTCAAAGATTCCTGGAACAGTTTCGAAGTAAATTCAATTCTTCCTGTGGTTATTATGAAGTTTAAAAGAATAACTTTTGAAACAATTTCTTGGTGTAGGTTAAGTCAGTAATGATGATAATAAATTGAATAATCGCTTCCTGTAAGGCAAGCTAGTGAAGATCATCTTTTTTTTTCCTAGGAAATTCATTCGGCCCCTTATGCATAATTTTTTTTTTTCCCAGGTGAGCCTCCGAGTGGCCCAATTTTTTTCCCCAGGTTAGCCTCCGCCAATTCTTTTTTTCCCAGGTGGGCCTGAGAGTGGCCTTCGCATCAAGCTGTAAACCAACCTAGCCCTCACCCTAACCCTCAGCCAAACGGGCCAAAGTTCCATCTTCCATTCCAGTCGGCCCTCCAAGCATCCCTCCAACTACCATTCCCCTCCAACCCTGCCCTCCATCCTTCAAACCTTCTAGTCAAC
>NC_092294.1:14850048-14857548 GCF_036320965.1 Panulirus ornatus
CTCTCTCTCTCTCTCTCTCGCGCGACAACCACCATCTCCCCTCCACCCCTTCCACCCCCCCCACATCCCCACACCCCCCCCCCATTGCCGCTCCGCGCCATCCTCCCTCTACCCCCCCTCCACCAACACACCCCCCCCCCACGTCAACGTCCTCCCCCCTCCCCCAGCACACACACACACACACACACACACACACGCGTAGCGCCTGCCCACCACAGCTTCATCCGCTTAAGCGTCTTGTTTGTTGGGGGGGGGGGGGGGGCCCACTGCACGCACGCACGCACGGGCGCGTGTCCTGTGTTTGCCCGCACGTGCAACGCGTGTGCGCAAAGACCTCGTGGCATAAGGGGATGACCCAAGGGTTAAAGCTTGAGACGTGAGGAAGCTTACATTGACGACGATCTTCAGCTTTAGCCTGAAAAGCTTACACTCACGACCACCTTCAGCTTTAGCCTGAAAAGCTTACATTCACGATGATCTTCAGCTTTAGCCTGAAAAGCTTACATTCACGACCACCTTCAGCTTTAATATGAGAAAGCTTAAATATCATAACTTTCAGCTTTAACCTGAAAAGCTTACACTCACGAGAACCCTCAGCTTTAACCTGAAAAGCTTAAATGCACAACCACCTTCAGCTTTAACCCGAAAAACCTTAACTACACAACCTTCAGCTTTAGCCTAAAAAAAAAAGCTTCCATTCACGACGACCCTCTCAGCTTTAAGCTGAAAAAGCTTAACGCTCATTCCTTCTCACGGCTAAGCGACCCATTTCAAAACGGCCGTTTTCTGTCAACAGTTGAATACGATCAAAGATCCTTGATCACCCGGGTCATTGTGGGGGTGTAAAGGCTGGGGAGATGGGGAGGATAGCTCCCCTAGGTAAACAAGGGCGAGGATAGCTCCCCAAGGCAACCAATGGGGAGGATAGCTCCCCAAGGCAAACAATGGGGAGGATAGCTCCCCTAGGTAAACAAGGGCGAGGATAGCTCCCCAAGGCAACCAATGGGGAGGATAGCTCCCCAAGGCAAACAAGGGCGAGGATAGCTCCCCAAGGCAAACAATGGGGAGGATAGCTCCCCAAGGCAAACAATGGGGAGGATAGCTCCCCAAGGCAAACAATGGGGAGGATAGCTCCCCGAGGCAAACAATGGGGAGGATAGCTCCCCAAGGCAAACAAGGGCGAGGATAGCTCCCCAAGGCAAACAATGGGGAGGAAAGCTCCCCAGGCAAACAATGGGGAGGACAGCTCCCCAAGGCAAACAAGGGCGAGGATAGCTCCCCAAGGCAAACAATGGGGAGGACAGCTCCCCAAGGCAAACAAGGGAGAGGACAGCTCCCCAAAGCAAACAAGGGGAGGACAGCTCCCCAAGGCAAACAAGGGGGAGGATAGCTCCCCAAAGCAAACAATGGGGAGGACAGCTCCCCAAGGCAAACAAGGGAGAGGACAGCTCCCCAAAGCAAACAAGGGGAGGATAGCTCCCCAAGGCAAACAAAGGGGAGCTTAGAATCACACTGGAACAAAAGTGGGAGTCTAGGTTCGCGAAACATATAGTGGGGGGGTTCGCGAAATACATAGTAGGGGGGGGGGTGATCGCGAAATATATAATGGAGGGGGTTCGCGAAAACACATAGTGTGTGGGAGGTTCGCGAAAACACATAGCAGGGGACCCTCCGGGAGGGGAGGAGGGGGGGAGGGACCCTCCGAAGACCATACAGGTGCACCAAAATCCCCTCCTCCTCCTCCTCCTCCCCTCCTCCTCCTCCTCCTCCTCCTCCTCCTCCTCCTCCCCTCCTCCTCCTCCCTCCTCCTCCTCCTCCCCATCCTCCTCCTCCTCCTCCCCTCCTCCTCCTCCTCCTCCTCACCTCCTCCTCCTCCTCCCCCTCCTCCTCCTCCTCCTCCTCCCCACCCAACCCCCCCAAAAAAAAAAGAGACGACTCCATTCTCTGGGGGTTTGGGGGGTTTAACGGGCGCGTATCCCCCAAAGAGTGCAACCTCCAGAGAAATTGCAAATTCGGGTCGACACACACACACACACACACACACACACACACTGGTTTATTTACAACTTGTGTAGGATTCGAACCCTGGAACAGGTTGGGGCTGGCCGGGGCGCTGGGAGTGCGATCCCGTGTGGGTCGTAGAGCAGTACGAGCGACGGAGGTAGAAAGCGTGCAGTGGACGCCGTTTCTCTGGGGTTTCTCGCTGAGCAAACTGAAATGCAGCTCTCTCTCTCTCTCTCTCTCTCTCTCTCTCTCTCTCTCTCTCTCTCTCTCTCTCTCTTGATTTCTTGAGGGGGTGGGGGGGGGGGGGGCCTCGCGTGTGCGTATGTATGTGTGTGTGTGTGTGTGTGTGTGTGTGTGTGTGTGTGTGTGTGTGTGTGTGTGTGTATCTTTCTTTCTTTCATACTATTCGCCATTTCCCACATCATCGAGGTAGCGTTAAGAACAGAGGACTGGGCCTTTGAGGGAAATATATAAACATATATATATATATATATATATATAGATAGAGAGAGAGAGAGAGAGAGAGAGAGAGAGAGAGAGAGAGAGAGAGAGAGAGAGAGAGAGAGAGAGAGAGAGAGACTGATGTACAGTTTGGGTAGGATTCGAACCCTGGAACATCAAAAAAAAAGAAGAAAAAACAACATTTTTGCAGATTTATTTTCTATTTTTTCCCCCCTGTCCACCAGGATCAGTTGACTTGAGATATACTTTCATCTCAAACTCGATTAATTCACTCAAAAAAAAAAGGGAAAAAAAATATCTTCAAGCCAGACTTATTTACATCAAGCACCAAATAGGAAATTCTTGTTCAAATATGGATCACAATTCCACAAGAACAAGATCAGCTTTCAAGACTAATGATCAAAATGAACTAAATGAACAAGTGGATACGTTCATAAAAAACCAGCTGTTCAAAAGCGACGCAAAATACACACACACACACACACACACACACACACAATAGTAAGAACACATGTCAAAGAAAACCTTTTTATCACAGTACAGGCCCATAGATATGATCTTAAAAGCTATATACATCGCTATATAAATCCCTCAGACGACTCTAGAGCCAATATAAACGTACATCAATGGTAGAAGGAATGATAGATTTAGATACACATCTGTCATATGCCACGACATGAAAGGTAAATGAAACAAAAGACGTCGAAATGAGTTGTCAAATGAGTCTGGCTTCCCACAAACCCTTGATGTACACCAGGCCTTTGAGTTAGGGGCCCTCCCTCACCCCTTAATCTAAGGGCCTCATAATGGCCTTAGGTTGATAAGATAGCGAGTAAGCTGGGGTTTAAGCTAGCCAGTCTCCTGCTTACGCTACAATCAGGCCAGACTGTCCTTGTCGTATTTGGTGTAGACAGGTAAAGGTTGACAGTTTAGTGAGTGGTGAGGTGTTGGAGGAGGGAGAGAGGGAGTGAGGGGGGGAGGGGATGTCTTGATTGGTGAAGTTTGGCGTGGGGAGAGATCTGTAGTTAGTTAACTGGCCTTGCTGGAGAGGAGGAGGAGGAGGAGGAGGAGGAGGAGGAGGAGGAGGAGGAGGAGGAAGATGATGAAGAGGAAGAGGAGGATGAAGAGGAAAAGGAAGATGATGAAGAGGAAGAGGAGGATGAAGAGGAAAAGGAAGAAGAAGAGGAGAAGGAGGAAGATGATGAAGAGGAGGAAGCAGAAGAAGAAGAAGAAGAAGAAGAAGAAGAAGAAGAAGAAGAAGTGGAGGAGGAGGAGTAGGAGGAGGAGGAGGAAGAAGAAGAGGAAGATGATGAAGAGGAGGAGGAGGAAGAAGAGGAGGAGGACGACGACGAAGATGAAGAGGAGGAGGGGGAAGAAGAGGAGGGAAAAAAGGAAGGAGGAAGAGAAAGAAGAAGAGACAGTGGCAAATACCCACACTTACGTCAACCAGCCTTTCGCCTAACGCACTCTACCGGACGAATATATCTACACCAAGAACTAGAGCGAGACACACACACCCACACACACACACCCACACACACCCACACCCCCCCCACACACCAACACACCCCCCCACACACACACACACCCAACACACACCCACACACACACACCACCACGCCCACACTTTGACAGGTCACCTCTGCTTCACATCTAGAGCGACACACACACACACCCACACACCCACACACACACCCACACCCCCACACACCCACACACACACACACACACACACACACCCACACACCACCACATCCACACTTTGACAGGTCACCTTTGCTTCACATAACCAAAGCATAACGTGAGGTAACTCTACTAGTTCCTCTCTCTCTCTCTCTCTCTCTCTCTCTCTTTAAAGAGCGCCGGTCACTCACCCCCAGCAAGCGAGGCCACGGGGGGATGGGGGGGTGAGGGGGGAGCAATACACCGTCCGGGAGCACGGAATGAAACTAGACAGTCAGCTCTCTCTCTCTCTCTCTCTCTCTCTCTCTCTCTCTCTCTCTCTCTCTCTCTCTCTCTCTCTCTCTCTCTCTCTCTCTCATTTGCGCCAGCTGACAGACTCATCCTACACCCCCCCCACGGGGCGTTAAAACTAACTCACTTACGAGCGACGGTACGAAGCGCTGTGGTACGACTCATGAGCAAGACGGTACTGGCCTTGAACACGACGGTACGACCCTGGAACACGACGGTACATCTAATGATGGATAGAGAGGTTAATTAGCCTTAACAAACATGGAAGATTAAATGGCCTATTCCTAAAAAAAGAAAAAAAAACTATAGACTTTGAAAAAAAAAATGGAAAGATGACATTTCTCAGACCATTTCTTTGAGCTGGGAACTAAGACGAACAACCAAAAAGAAACTCAAAAGACACTGTTAATCTCTGAACCATCTGTTCCCTGATTCATCCTCCCTCCTCCTGCCTACCCACACGCGCGTGTCTCTCTCCCCAGAAGGGGAACACGTCACGTACCAAAGCTGTAAGTACGTTCCATGCATACTCACCCTCCCTCTCGCTGTACGAGCCCTGGAACTCGTCTTCCTCTTCCAGCACACATACCTGAAACATGAGAGAATGTATCTTCAGCAAGGGAGCAAGATATCACTTAGTAACTTCCTGGAAATGGGGTCAAATGACCTTGGCTACCAACCGTATTATATTTCATGCATAGGGAAGCACTCAGCAGCGATTACAATCAAAGGCTTCAACCTACTAGCAAGGACCCCTCGCGGGGAAACAGAAGATATACAATGGGAAGGACAGATAACTGAAGACCTGATGGTCTATGACCAGGTTATCTGCTGGAGGACAGTATATGGGAAGGACAGATAACACAAGACCTGATGGTCTATGACCAGGTTATCTGCTGGAGGACAGAACATGGGAAGGACAAATAACACAAGACCTGATGGTCTATGACCAGGTTATCTGCTGGAGGACAGTACATGGGAAGGACAAATAACACAAGACCTAATGGTCTATGACCAGGTTATCTGCTGGAGGACAGTACATGGGAAGGACAGATAACACAAGACCTGATGGTCTATGACCAGGTTATCTGCTGGAGGACAGTACATGGGAAGGACAGATAACACAAGACCTGATGGTCTATGACCAGGTTATCTGCTGGAGGACAGTACATGGGAAGGACAGATAACACAAGACCTGATGGTCTATGACCAGGTTATCTGCTGGAGGACAGTACATGGGAAGGACAGATAACACAAGACCTGATGGTCTATGAACAGGTTATCAGCTGGAGGACAGTACATGGGAAGGACAGATAACACAAGACCTGATGGTCTATGACCAGGTTACCAGCTGGAGGACAGTACATGAGAGGGACAGTAGAGGACATTAAACGGGAGGGACACATAACAGAAAAGAATATCTGCTGGAAAATAGTACCAATTACCTAAATTGATACTCTATATAGATGGAAACTTTAGCAGAAACCTTCTTGCTGAAACCAAAGATCCTCATTGAAGCCAGGCATTCAATGGCAAAAGAAAATGGCAAAAGTAAAAGTCAAATAAGAACATTCTTAAAAAAAAAGTTTGAAAAACATTGGAGAAAGGTTAAAAAAAAAAACGAAGACGAAGACGAATGATTGGTGTACTTTGCGCCATATTAATGAGAGGACACAGGCAAATGAATGCCCAACTTTAGGGCATCTCATTAACTCAACAAAGGCTTGGGAAACTCAACAAGGTCTAGAGGACTCAACAAAAAGGGGTAAGGAACTCAATAAGGGCCAGGGATCTATGCAACGGCAAGGGAGTTCAACTCAGGGTAGGAAACTCAGCAAAGGCCAGGGAATTCAACAAAGGCCGAGGGGTACAGCAAAGGTTGGGAACTCAACAAAGGCCAGGGAACTCAACAAAGGCTATGGAACTCTACAGAAGGCCAGGGAACTCCACAAGGCCAGGGAACTCCACAAAGGCCAAGAAACTCCACAATGGCCAGGGAACTCCACAAAGTCCAGGGAGCTCAGCAGTGACCAGGGAACTCCGCAAAGTCCAGAGAACTCAGCAGTGGCCGGGGGACTCCACAAAAGGCCAGGGAACTCCTCAATGGCCGGGGAACTCAGCAGTGGCCGGGGAACTCCACAATGGCCAGGGGACTCCACAAAGTCCAGGGAACTCAGCAAAGTCCAGGTAACTCTGCAGTGGCCTGGGGAACCCCACAAAAGGCCAGGGAACTCTACAATGGCCAGGGAACTCAGGAGTGGCCGGGGAACGCACTCTGCCCACCTGTGTCATAGTGGAGCACCAACTGGACCGGTGTTTTACCCCCGCACACTAACAACCTGCTTGAACAACTTTTTGCCCGGGAAAATGATGAAGATTAGACCAGCGGCCCGCTACGACATGTGAACACATGCGGGGGGGATTGAACGGTGTTCAGAGAGGATTTGAACACCGTTAGAACCAGCTGTACAGTGTGGGGGGGGTGAGGATTGAACACCGCTAACTGCTGTACAGTGGGGGGGGGGTTGGGGATTGAACACCGCCGGCTGTTGTACAGTGGGGGGATGAACGGTGTTCAAATCCTCTTTGAACACCGCTAGCGGGTGCTGTACAGTGGGGGTGGGGCTGTGAACGGTGTTCAAATCCTCTCTGAACACCGCTAGCGGCGGCTGTACATGTAATACATGTTCAAATATGTTGAACTTAAGAGACCAGTTTGTACAACGACCAACGTACACCGTTGTACAAGTGCCTTCTCTTGAATGCGGTAGAAAACGAGTGTACGATAATTCCCACTGTGTGTACGACGGTACGTCTGAGTACGACGGTACGACTACCCCTGAGTGCGACGGTACGACTACCCCTGAACACGACGGTACGACCACCCCTGAACACGACGGTACGACTACCCCTGAACACGACGGTACGACTACCCCTGAGCACGACGATACGACTACCCCTGAACACGACGATACGACTACCCCTGAACACGACGGTACGACTACCCCTGAACACGACGGTACGACTACCCCTGAACACGACGGTACGACCACCCCTGAA